>NW_027168429.1:192500-482500 GCF_040954835.1 Lepisosteus oculatus | reverse complement strand
AGGGTTAGCATTCCCACGCTACTTAGACACTTTGTTTACGCTCAGTGCTGGATTTTGGGAACTTCAGGACGAGTGGGAATTTTCTCCTATCTGTCAATTCTGTTTTGTTTTGGAGACTCTTGGCTGCCTATGTTGTACAGTGCAGCGTGAAGGAAACATTTTCCAAAACTGTGTCAGCTCAAAAGTTGTAAGAAAACCTCTCCAGCTGCTTTAACTCTCTTGATTTTTGTCATTTAACGTGACACTCGATGTATAACTGGAGCCTCACATATGCAAATGGTGAGGCTCCAGTTCGACACCACTTTACAGTATATGACAAAAGCATGGCAGACTGTGCCGGACCGGCAGATAACTTCTGCTTATTTTTACCATATTAAACATTGGAAATCCTCCCACTTGCATTTGTGACACTTGATTTTGGCTCCACCTAAGACACTCTTAAATCATCAAACACTTTTCTCTTCTCCCGCAACACTCTTGTCTGTCGGCACTATGTGGCAGCGTTGCATGACAACCCATCTCACCACGGAAAGGAACCTAACAGCTTTGGTAAGAGAGGAGAAAAGGACCTGGCCCGTACGGGGCTCGAACCCACGACCTTGGCGTTATTAGCACCACACTCTAACCAACTGAGCTAACCGGTCTCACGACAGTGGGCCTCTCTGTGCTGACACTGCTCATGATGTTTCCCGAGCCGAAACTGCGTTTTTCCAAGCAATTTGACAAAGCCCGCCCACTGAAAACTGCAGCAGATCGTGTAAAGACGTTCAACTTTGTAATTACTGCACGCACAGGAAGCAGAATAAATTCCTCTTTTCAAACTGTCAAAGGTTTGCTTTGCGAACGCTGCAGGACATCGCACAATCTCTTTTGAACAGGGACGAACGATTTCTTATGGGGCGCAGTAAGTACAGACGTTTAAAGAGCTCCACTCATGCCGACGATGCAGCATGAAGAAGCGCAACCTAACATTTGACAGACAAAGGCCGGGCGCCGCTACGAGCAATATGAAATCAAACTGACAGCACACGGCGTTTCGCGCTGACTCAAAAGTGATCTCGACAGACGCTGTTCTCTGCATAACGCTGAAAGAGCTAAAGAGCGTTTCTGTTGAGACGTAACAAGCTCGTTTCTTTCTACCATGATGTCACCATGACCAAATCTGTCTTTAAGCACCTTGCTCAGTCTCTGACGACACTGTCAAAAATTGCTTTCGCCGATTGTATTGCAAACCGGCGGAAGCGGGGTATTGGGAAAAGTTTTCAACTAGCAATAATCGCGCCTCGGCTAAACCTCACAGGCTACGATACTGCCACTGCGCAAAGCTGATAGTTGCCAGGCAACCGCGGGGATCCTATGGAAATCGTTATCGATAGTCTCATGGCATGTCGTTTCTGTAACGCTTCATATTTGTCCTCTTCTTCATCTAGCTTGAGGTTTTGAAGAATTTCATGGCAGACAAGGTCTCCGTCGGGAACAAAGGGCGTTGTGAGAAAACCGTTGCTTATTTTCAGCAGCAGAAATACAACCCTTTAAATACAAGATGACAGAACAATGAGGAAGGGCATGCCGGGAGGAACTCATGCACTATAGAGGAAAGGGGGCGGGCACGTACAGTTCAAATTCAAGCCACAAGTACTCTTCTCGGATGTTGCACAAACAAATCCTAACGTCTTGAAAGCATTGCAGCATGTTTGTGTCCCACTTCCCGTGGCTGCAGGAGGACTGACACGAACGGACAAACACAATCTGTGGCGTTTAGCGTGACATAGTCTTGCAGGCATCGTGCTGTCTCACTGCAATACTATACCGCTGGAGGAAACAGTCCATCTGGCCATGAAACTCATTTAAACGTCTAGCTACAGCAACTAACTATATCATGATTTATTCAGGATGTGTGGAATCAGCACGTCCCGGAGACAGCTTCCGAAATCGTGAGCATTCTCTGGTGGTAGGGGCGTTCAAGATGGCGCTCAGGTGGGAGGTAAAGTTTAGTGGTTGAGGAGTTTTTTTGAGTTTTTCATGACCTGAATGTTAATTTTTGCTTTTTTTGACTACAGAAAAATAAGGACTTAACACTAGTTGTTTAAACTTCAGTTATAATTGAAAGAAAAAAAAAACGATTTTTTTTAGGTTTAAGAATTTCGATATGAGTAACACTGGGAAAAGAAAAGAGTGCTGGGTCCTCGAAGGAGAAATCTAAGATACCTCAATCGTATATGTATAGCACTACAAGAAAATCGATGGAACTACAGGGAAAAGTGAAGCAGCTGGAGGGGACGTGGAAAGAGTGCTGGAGATGCGCTCGTACGGTAGAGCCGGAGTCCCTGCCCAGCACACCTGTGAAAACCCCGGCGGCCAAGAGAGGAAGGGGCGACCTGACGCTGGAGGAGCTCCAAACCAACATCTTTAACATGATGGGTGAGCTGAAGGAAATGATTCGATTTAATACAGTCGCAATCGAAAGTCTTAAAAAGTCCATGGACTGTGTGTTTAAAGAGGTTGAAGACTTAAAGAGTGAAGTAAAAGTTCTTAAACAAGTAAATACCGAACAAGAAAAGCATATTAAAGAACTTGAATTGAAAGTGAACGATGTAGATAGATACTGTCGACGATGGAATTTAAAATTATTTGGAGTTAAAGAGGAACGTGATAAGGACCTTGTTGCAACAGTGAAGGGTATCTGTAAAAGGACCCTGCCGGACCAGGAGGACGTAATATCGGCCATTGACTTTGTTCACAGGCTCGGGAGAGCGAACATGTCTGGGCAAGTGCGCCCCAGATCGATTATAATACAGTTCACCAAGAGGACGGCGAGGGACATGCTGTGGCGAGCGGCGAGGGGGAATGAGTATTTGAATGGGAACAAACTGAGGTTTGCAGAGGAACTGTCTGCCGCGGACAGGAGCACCAGGAACCAGCTGTGGCCCCAGGTTGAAGCTGCCAGAAGAGAGGGGAGGAGACCCTACTTTGTGGGAGCGAGGGCCTTTGTGGACGGGAAGGAGATTTGCTCCCAGTGACTGCTCAGTTAATGATTATGTTTGGTTTTATTTGTTATACCAGTATATACTAGTGTTTCTTTAGTGTTAGTTTGGAATGGTGTAGTTAAGTGTTAAGGACTGTTATAGTTCTGGTTCTTTGAAAAACTCAATAGTTTAGATAGTCTTAGAGTTAGTTATTTGCTTTTGTGTATGTCTTTTTCATGAATGCCAGAGGTACTCGAAATGTTGTTAAAAGAAAAACGTTTTTTTTGTTTTGTAAAAAACTGTGCTGAGTTTTATTTTTTTACAGGAAACGCATGCATGTTGAAACTAAAGTTTATAATTGAGAAATATTAAAGCAAGGAAAATATGATACGTGTAAAATATACAATTTGATCACATAATTACTTAATTACCTCTGGTAGTTAAATGTTTTTTTTCTGCTGCGTTTTTTTTCTCTTGTACATGACTCTGATCCTCTTGTTGTATTTGTATTTGTAAATTCTACATGTTTAATAAAAATAAAAAAAAGCATTATAATCAAGTAGCCACAGAAATTGCATCACGCTTTCATGTATGCTATTGCAGACACCAACGTTGCCTAGATAGAAAACCGAAATAGCCGTGGGTTTGCTTGCTGGTCTGAAGGATCTCTCTTCGAATCTCTATCATTTGTCAATGGAAGTAAAACGCGCTGCAATCTGATACGTTCAGAATCAAACCCGCAGCTGTTGTTCGACTTTATTTCTTGACTAATTACAACTGAGTGTCGCATGAGCAGTTACGTAAACTTGTCTGGTATATTTGAACACAAATGCCGTTCTTCAATTAAAACTAACAGTACATTGTCAGGGACATTCAGTTCTATACAAACAAGAGACAGACAAGAGAATATTCCTACCTTCATGTGGACTACGTGTTGACTTACTGATCGGAATAATTGAAAAGTTCGGGTTCATAGCCGATGCAGTGCGTTCTAATTAGAACAACAGCAACGCTGAGCTCTCAGCACCGTACTGAGCCCAGGTGTTTTTCTAAAGCTGTCAGGTGCAGTTCATTTACATGAAGGAAATCTCTTACTGGGTACGATTACAATGCAGTAAGTAGCACAGGCTACTAAGGGAGTAGCCTGATGCGTTTAAAAACGACCCGAGCCAGCCAGGAGTCGAATTTACAATCTCCTAATCCGTAGTCAGACGCGTTATCCATTGCGCCACTGGCCCTGGTGTGACACTGCAGGACTGTAACCCAGTGAGCTCAGCACTGCAACTAGTAAAATATTACCCGCGGTCCATTCTTTTCCAAAAGTGAGAAACACCTGTTTTCTACATGTTGTCTGTTTTAAAACCATATCTCTTTAAACCAAACCAAGAGTTTGTCTTTTGCACTGATATTCTGATTCATTTCGATTTCAAAGAAAAAAAAACATTATCTTCCAAAGCATCATAAAATTGTCCCTTCTTCCAGACTCTACTTCTCTCTTGTAGTAGTACAGCAGACCTTTCCAGGTGAGCAGATCACAGAGTCCGAAATGAGCTTCCTCCATCAAGCAAAGTACCTGAACATGACTCTGTCTTCATAAATGCGCCCCTCTAATAAAGAAATTAAATCCAAACTCAAGAGGGCAGTTGCCTACTGAAGTTCAAGAAGTCATCAATTTTAACCTAGCAACACATTAAAGGCTGCATCTATACAAGTATGATTCTAGAAATGCTCACCAGATTACGTTTTAAGAAGGAACTGCGCCTCAGGTTTCGCCGAGATCTTAACTCGGATGGCAGGATTCAGAGTCCGGAGTGTGGACTGATGGAGCACGGAGGGTCCATATACTGTGGATCCCTCAGTGATCTTCCGCGTATTCAAACCGCCAGCGTGTAACTCCCCTGTCCCCGTGACCTCATTGCTCTGCTCTCACCTCTGTGCAGCCGAGCCCGACTCATGATAAAGTGGAAAAAAATATGCCCCCAACGTGAGATTTAATTTAGATTTCACAGATGCGCAAGGAAGAATGTTGGGGGTGCACACTTCAAGGTGCCTTACAGCTGTAGGGAGTGATTCGAGACGATTCGTGGCGTGCGCTCGTTCCCATATACCGTACGCCCCGGGCTGCAGTGCTAGGATGACATACAATACCGCTTGGGCACGTAACGGCCTTATATGCAAGTGTGGGACGTGAGGGTTTTCGTTTGTTCGTTTTGTTTTGCTCTGCTTTGCTTTGTTTTGCTTTCCATCGCGTTGGTAAGAGCGTAAATAAAAAGGCGATTCCTGCGTCTACCACTAATGTAAGAGCTATTTCAAGTGCGACGTGGTGCGGCTTTTTAAATGCTTGTGGGTATTTCTCTGTTGTTGATTCTGTTTTTGTGTGTAACAAAGTGGCATTTTCATGTCCGGACGGGGAGACTTTATCATTCCGACATGAAGCCACCCTTAAGTCCTCTGAGGCGTGTCTGTCTGCAAGGCTTGTATTTTGGAAATGTTTTTTTTAAACGGAGAATGACTTTGAAATAGGCTTCCGCCGGCGCCTCGCGATCCAAGTAAGATTGTAGCAAGAACGCAGCGGCGGTGGGGCTTGCTGTAGTCGTGGCCGAGTGATTAAAGCGATGGATTGGAAATCCATTGGGGTCTCCCCGCGCAAGTTCGAATCCTGCCGACTAGGTTGTCCGCCTCCAGTCCTTGTGTTCCGGCGCAAGGAAAGAAGCGTGCCTCTTTGCTGTTCCTGGTGGTTTTAAAACGCCAAATCGCTTGTACCCGCTGCCTTGGAAATAAATTCTTCAGCATCCGCGAATGCCTTTTTGCAGCTAAATGACGGTGTAAGTGTGTTTAGCCAGCGGGACTGGCTAGAGACGTAACTAAAGAGACTTGACGAAAATCAACTTAAGGAGATTGGAAAATATAAGAGCGTCTGAAAGTATAAGTACAGTACAGGTGGACGTAAAAGTAGTTAGATAAACAGTGTTTGTATTTTTATACAATTAGTTGCAATAGAGGAAACAATTTGGGTTTATTCGAATGTCTCAGACATGCTGAAACGCTGTAGGTTTAGAATCGAGACTGGGGAGAATAACGTCTTGTGAGAAGATCTGTTTACCTAACGATTAGATCCTGTAAATCCCTTGTACCCTCCCTAAGTCTGTCCCAGTCCAGTGGATAAAAATGTACTGTTAATGGAGTGTTGGTTTCTCTGTTATGGGATACTGGAGCACTACTGTCATGCTTGTTTCACTCCTCTGTTCAACAGTGTGCTATAGAGTAATGTATATGGGGAGACGGCAGGAGGCCACAGGAGTATTGGGGCAGCAAGTTTTACTTGCCGAGTACCAGATTTTAATGGGTGGTTTTATCCCAGATCTATTGGGTTGGAATATTATGCATTACAAAGAATGACTATCCAGAACAGGGTATCACGTGGCTTCAACTGACTGTGATCACTCAGTATGTTGATAGTATTCTGAGTGCTTCCCCTGACGAGGAAACCCACAAGTCTGAGTTGCTTCAGCTTTAGAGTGTCTAATAGAAGCAGTTATGATAAGGCCCTTTTGTGTCTAGCATTGTGAAATTTTAACAGGGCTTGGGTGCAATGTTTTTACAGGGTGAGCACAACTCTTAACAGATCTGCTTAAGGGGGGAGTGCAGTACAAGGACAAGATTGCCTTGGTTCCCGCAACAAAAGCCGCCTATAATAATTTGAAACAAGCTCTCTTACAGGTGCTGAGACTGGGGTTTCCTCAGATGGATCAACCATTCCTTTGTATGTAAGTGTGGACAAAGGGTTACTGTATATGTATATAATGTATGTATTTGTTGCATGTAGGCCACAATTCTGGATGGCTATGGAGAAATAGGATTCTCTCACAACGGCAGGGACTCCAGTTAAGAATACTAGGCTTGTCTCTGAACTGATTTGTAGTTTTACAGCTGCCGACAGAAGCAGCTTGAGTAAGGTGTAAATAACACAATAAATAAAGAATTCCAGTAACTCAAGGTAACAACCATGCAGATGCAGATGCCAGACGAGCGGCACTGGGAGAGCGGGAGTCTGAGACCCCTGTGAAACCTCTATTGGGGAAAGGGGAGAATTCAAGTTGAGGCCTTTAATAGATGTTTAATAGTGGTTAGAACAAATGTGTAAAGAATGTGGGGTTGTATGATGATGTGATGTGGGCTGGCACATACCCAAGTGTATGACAAAGATGATCCCAGGGTATGGACTGCCCTGCCCCTTGGATACTGATCTAGGGGCAGACTACACTGGGAAGGTGTGCCAGGCTGTAATTGCCTCACTAGGGGTAAGTTGGAAGTCACATTGCCCCAATCACCCACAGTCTGAAAGACCAACTAAGGAAATATCAACTGAAGGGACACCGTGGGTAGATAACTCTCTATTAAAGTGTTGTAGGTTTGTTAACTGAAGCGGTGCACAGGGCTTGTGAACAGGTGCCGGACGCTTGGGGACCTCCAGCAGAGGGGAGACACGACCGGATACCTGGCGAGTGGGTGTAGGTGAAGAAGAGATACCCTGCCAGATGTTGCAATCCTGCTGGGAGGGACCATATCAACTGCCACCAATTACTGATTGTGCCATCTGAGTGACAGGATGAGATCGCTGGATCCGCGCATCGCACTTTCACTGACCCACGGCACCAGAGACTGAGTGAACAGAAAGAAGGATGTTGTTACCGTTTCTGTGTCTGATGCTTCCTAAGACCAACAGTGTGCTTGTTAGGCCTGAGGAGCATTACTGGGGATATGGTATCAATACATTCCGGGTGTTGGGATATCTATCAGGGTAATACATTTCTAATTGGACTATAAATAATGTCATATTGTCTGCTTTAAAACTGATGTTTTCAACTCTATTGTAGAGATTCTAGAATCAACTAATAGAGAATTGAAATAAAAAAGGGCATAAGAAGACATTACCAAGAACGACCACAAGATGGAGATATTGTCTAGACATTACCAACAACGACCACAAGATGGAGATATTGTCCAAAGAGGCAAGAAGGGCAAAGCCGCGAAAAGGTAAAAGCATTTTTTGAAAGAGATTGCTGTCAGAATGCACATCCGTATCCCAAACAGAATCTCTAGTAGAATATGATCATTTGTGAAACAGGCAAATGAGTGTCTGCTACAATATGATTGCTACATATCTGCATTTGTTGGTTTTTAAGGAGTAAGAGTGCAGGGGGTTTAAACCTGCGATCCAGTGTGTTGAAGTATTTCACAACACTACCCCTAGCACATCTGGAAATAAATCCTCATAAGTGCAAACACATCCTAAATACAGTGTTCCTGCACCTTTGACCTCATCCAGAATGTATCGTTTTTTGAAAGGGATTGCTGTCAGAATGCACAACTGAATCCCAAACAGAATCTCTAGTCAAATATGATCATTTGTGAAACAGGCAAATGAGTCTCTCAGGTGCCCATTGCTCATTTTCAGACACATTTATGCAATACTTTCACCATGCGTTGAGCAATAGGGATTAAAGATACCAGAGGTAAGGTTTAAAAGTGATTCTGAGGTGCAACACATCAGCGATACAGCTAGGCATCTGAAATGCGGGGTTTGAGAGCCCTTCAGGGAACACCTTACCCTAAAGGTACCAGAAGTCCACTAGTATAAGCATTAAGTCACTGTCACCCCTGTTACAATGTGATTGCTACATATCTTCATTTCTTTGGTTTTTAAGGAGTAAGAGTGCAGGGGGTCTAAATCTGCGATCCAGTGTGTTGAAGTATTTCACAACACTACCTGTAGCCCGTCTGGAAATAAATCCTCATTCTGATTATTGACCTGGGCATGTACCAATAAATCACTGAGCATATATATATCACTGTGTTGAAGCTAGAGACCTGTATGTAATAATATGATGCTAAAATGTTATTTTCACATATATTAATGTAATAAATGATTGGTTATGCTTTATAAACAAATCTAATTAAAATAAAAGCTAAAGTTTTGTATTTATCTTGTACCATAGAACATGATTTTCTTTGTATTTCAAGCCCACAAAGTGTCCAAATGACGCACTACATGATATAAAGAAGATTATCACATGCATATCGGTATTATCTTTCTTATGAAAATGCATTCCTTTCATTATCTTTTACTTTTTAAAATGAACTCAAGTTGTGTATAATGTAATAATTTAAGTAGAATAGATTCTAATAATAAAATGATCCAGTGTGTTGCTCTACTACACTACTTCACTGCTCTATGCCGTCTGGAAATAAATCCTCAGACTGCTTACTGCCCTGGGCATGTACCAATAAATTACAGGAGCACATCTATATATCACTGCGTTGAAGCAGGAGACACACAATCACTGCAAACACATCCTAAATACAGTGTTCCAGCACCTTTGACCTCATCCAGAGCGTATCATTTCTTGAAAGGGATTGCTGTCCGAATGCACATCTGAATCCCAAACAGAATCTCTAGTAAAATACGATCATTTGTGAAACAGGCAAATGACTGTCTCAGGGGCCCATTCCTCATTGTCAGACACATGTATGCAGTACGTACACCATGCATTGAGCAATAGGGATTAAAGACACCACAGGTAAGGTTAGGTGTCATGTTCTATGATCATTTCTTTCAGCATTAGGGACTAAATATACCAAACGTATGATGCTAAAATCCTGAAAAAAGGATGTGCTCCATCTCGGCTGTAGATTGGATTCCAAAACTGATTTGGGTCAATATACATTACCTTTGAAGATAAGGTACAGTCTACTGTAGGGAACCATCAACTTAGAAAGCATTGGCCTTCCCTGGGGGTCAGGTAGGTGCAAAAGATAAACCTTTATCCTATCTTTATCTTAAGATAAGTGGCCAAGCAGTATTTTTCCAAGTTTCACCAAGCTCATCATGTTGCCATAGTAGAAAAAGTTCTATAAAATGTTAAATAACTTAAAAAAAAGCATCTTGGTCTTTCAGTACTGTACAAGGTGAATTAAACTGTCCCTGGTAATAAAAAGTAATTAGAAGCATCCCAGAAACTTTATCTCTAGAAACATTAGCTGTTTTATATCATGTAATTTAGTGTGATGTTGTCAGAATTCAAGGACATTATCACACACAGAAATTGGTTCAGTTAAATCTAAAAAACGCAGCTAAACATGGGTTTAAATGTAAAATAGAAGTCTTACCTCTTGTCAAAAGATTTAATTCAAGAAGCGATGTAATAAATGATTGCTTATGCTTTATAAACAAATCTAATTAAAATAAAAGCTTAAGTTTTGTATTTATCTTGTACCATAGAACATGATTTTCTTTGTATTTGAAGCCCACAAAGTGTCCAAATGACGCACTACATGATATAAGGAAGATTATCACATGCATATCGGTATTATCTTTCTTTTAAAAATGCATTCCTTTCATTACCTTTTACTTTTTAAAATGAACTCAAATTGTGTATAATGTAATAATTTAAGTAGAATAGATTCAGGTAGGAAATATAGAGTCATGATGTTTATGGCTGACATCATTTCACATGGGTGAATTTTAAGCTAAGAAATAAAAACATTTACAATGAAGATACCATTGCTTAATTTTAAATGCCTTTAAAAAATAAATACCTCCTGAGAATAATTTGCCACTCCCAGATCCTTGGTAAGGTACTGTTTGAATCCAATCAGGAGAGGAGCATCCAGGGAGTGCTTTCTATAGAGTCCAGCTTGGGCCACTCTCTTCCGGCCTGCTGATACTTTTTAACTACTCAGGGCCTGTAAGGATATAAAACACCGGTTTAAACATTTTATACCTATAAGACAAATTAGAATTTTAGTAAAAAATAGATACATCTGAAAAATAAAAAGTCTTACTGCTGATAGAGTTCTTCAGAGCTCACATCTTCCCCTTCCTTATCCGCTTCTGTTTCAGTTTCTAGAGCAGCCTCTGGCATCTCTTCCTCCTGGACAGCGGCCTCTTGCTCAGGGCCGCTGGAATGCAGGTATATTCTTTTCAACATGCTTTTACATAATATGTTGTAACAATGATTTCAAAAAGAAACTACAGAAGCCTTACAGATTAAAAATATCTCACCTTGCCAATGTGTCTTCAGGCTTCCCATGTACAAAAAGGCCCAAGGACTCTAGCAGTCTTACAACCACTATCCTGTTTGCCTCACCAGACACGATCTCTATTCTGTGGTAATCCACGATGACCCCATTCTTCAGGTGATTCATCATGTCCTCCCTCGCCTGTTGAGAGGCCATCCTGATCTCTTCTGCCGTGGCGTGCTTCATACACGCCCTCTTCAAGTGAGCAGGAAGCTGATCAAGAGTATTCAGGCACATCTTGCACACCAGGGGAATCCTCGCGGGTTTCCTTTGAAAATAAATAATACCATCTGTGTATAGAAACAAGCTAAGACTGATTTCTTAAATTATCCTTAATTTTCTCTCTCATAGTTTGAGCATAATGATTTTATTGCATTTATATAAGAATTGCTCATTGCTCCAAAATAAATAATGGTTTCATAAAAAAGTGAGCACTTACTTGGTCTCAGTCACAGACTTTCCAATAGAAGCCATTGTGGAGTTCAGCAACTGCAGGTCCTAGAAGTGGGGAAGGAATTTTAAAAGAGAAATTGAATTACAATACAGAAGGAATGGCTGAGGGATCACTGAAATATATATATACAAATTCCAAAGACTGAGTCCATATAGAAACAACTACCTTTCATTTTCAGTATAAGAAAAAAAAAACATTATCTTCCAAAGCATCATAAAATTGTCCCTTCTTCCCCGTGACCTCATTGCTCTGCTCTCTCCTCTGTGCAGCTGAGCCCGACTCACGGTAAAATGGAAAAAAATATGCCCTCGACGTGAAATTTACTCTGGAGCGAGCCAGTGTTGCGCATAGCTGCCTTCAAAGCAGTTGACCCAGGTTCGATTCCCGGCCAATGCAGTTGCGAATGTTTTCAAATGCTGCCATGAGCCTTGGATTGTGACTAGCAAAGCGAAGCCTTTTGAAAGAGCTAAAGCACTGCAAAACGGAATTGAAGGAGAATCTTACAGGGGATTCTGAGCAGTGTCTGCATACATGCAGTCAGATAAAGGTGCTGAAAGCTTGAGCTACTCTCAATGTCATGCTGCCCTTCCCCGGAGTAAATCTGTTACATTGAAAGAATGCTTCTGGCAGGTTCAAAAAGGGACCCTTGTTAATTGGAGAAATCAATGATTTCGAATGAATTCTGTACGCGTTAAAAGACAGCTATACACAGAAAAAATGCAGGACACTGCTCATGATGTTTCCCGAGCCGAAACACAGTGCGTTTTTCCAAGCCATTTGACAAAGCCCACCCACTGAAAACTGCAGCAGATCGTGTAAAGACGTTCAACTTTGTAACTACTGCACGCACAGGAAGCAGAATAAATTCCTCTTTTCAAACTGTCAAAGGTTTGCTTTGCGAACGCTACAGGACATCGCACAATCTCTTTTGAACAGGGACAAACGATTTCTTATGGGGCGCAGTAAGTACAGACGTTTAAAATGCTCCACTCATGCCGACGATGCAGCATGAAGAAGCGCAACCTAACGTTTGACAGACAAAAGCCAGGCGCCGCTACGAGCAATATGAAATCATACTGACAGCACACGGCGTTTCGCGCTGACACAAAAGTAATCTCGACAGACGCTGTTCTCTGCATAAAGCTGAAAGAGCTAAAGAGCGTTTCTGTTGACACGTAACAAGCTCGTTTCTTTCTACCATGATATCACCATGACCAAATCTGTCTTTAAACACCTTGCTTAGTCTCTGACGAGACTGTCAAAAATTGCTTTCGCCGATTGTATTGCAAACCGGCGGAAGCAGGGTATTGGGAAAAGTTTTCAACTAGCAATAATCGCGCCTCGGCTAAACCTCACAGGCTACGATACTGCCACTGCGCAAAGCTGACGGTTGCCAAGCAACCGCGGGGATTCTATGGAAATCGTTATCGATCGTCTCATGGCATGTCGTTGCTATAACGCTTCATATTTGTCGTCTTCTTCTTCTTCTAGCTTGAGGTTTTGAAGAATTTCATGACAGACAAGGGCTCCGTTGGGAACAAAGGGCGTTGTGAGAAAACCGTTGCTTATTTTCAGCAGCAGAAATACAACCCTTTAAATAAAAGATGACAGAACAATGACGAAGGTCATGCCGGGAGGAACTCATGCACTATAGAGGAAAGGGGGCGGGCACGTACAGTTCACATTCAAGCCACAAGTACTCTTCTTGGATGTTGCACAAACAAATCCTAACGTCTTGAAAGCATTGCAGCATGTTTGTGTCCCACTTCCCGTGGCTGCGGGACGACTGACAAGAACGGACAAACAATCTGTGGCGTTTAGCGTGACATAGTCTTGCAGGCATCGTGCTGTCTCACTGCAATACTATACCGCTGGAGGAAACAGTCCATCTGGCCATGAAACTCATTTGAACGTCTAGCTACAGCAACTAACAATATCATGATTTATTCAGGATGTGTGGAATCAGCACGTCCCGGAGACAGCTTCCGAAATCGTGAGCATTCTCTGGTGGTAGGGGCGTTCAAGATGGCGCTCAGGTGGGAGGTAAAGTTTAGTTGTTGGGGAGTTTTTTTGAGTTTTTCATGACCTGAATGTTAATTTTTGCTTTTTTTGACTACAGAAAAATAAGGACTTAACACTAGTTGTTTAAACTTCAGTTATAATTGAAAGAAAAAAAAAACGATTTTTTTAGGGTTAACCCTTTTATGTTTAAAAAGTCCGATATGAGTAACACTGGGAAAAGAAAAGAGAGTGCTGGGTCTTCGAAGGAGAACTCTAAGATACCTCAATCGTATATGTATAGCACTACAAAAAAATCGATGGCAACTAAAGGGAAAAGTGAAGCAGCTGCAGGGGCAGCAAGAGGGCGGAGGCGCCGCGCGCCCGGCCGACGTGTTGGACCGGTGCGCTTTACGTGCTGAAATAAACACGCGACAGCCCCGAAATGTTTCCAGAGTGCTGTGCACTGAAGACTTGCCTGGTGCTCCTCCGTGCAGATTGTTTGTCCTCCTCCAGTGCGGGACGAGCCAACACAAGGGAGCGCATTCGCCAACATCCAGGCAAGCAATGCGATTTGGAAAGCAGCTCCTTTCCAAAGAGTTGCACACGAACGATCCTTCAGTCCCGCTCGGGGGGCACGGAACCCCCGCCACACACAGCTTCAAGTAGCGAGTCATGCGCCAGGGCTTTCGCTTACGGCCACACCACCCTGGACACGCCCGATCTTGTCTGATCTCGGAAGCTAAGCAGGGTTGGGCCTGGTTAGTACGTGGATGGGAGACCGCCTGGGAATACCAGGTGCTGTAAGCTTTTGCTCTCCCGGCCAGCAGGGGTCGCCGTTGGTGCCGTAGGCTTTGGGAGGAAAACCTGCAGGATGGAAAGGTGATCTATAGCCTCATCTCTAGAGATGTTTTGTTGCTGTGGCATGTGTGTGACCCATATTCAAAAAAAAAAAACCCGTCTGTAAAACGAATATCGAAGCTGCCTCTAAATCTGCAAATGAAGATGAGTCGATAAACCACTTGTTTTTCGTATAACTAGACATATATTCATTTGTTACCGATTTCATTCATTGAGCCCTGGGGTTTCCTAATGGCCAAGGAGGGTCGGGACCTCGGTTTGACGCCTCCCCCGAAGGACGGCGCCTGTTTGTGCAGCAGAGTGTCGCCATCAGGAGGCTGGGGCGTAAGAGAGCCACACAGCCCGCAGGGTGAGCGCTCCCTACTGGTCCCAGTCACACCTCTTGCAGGAGCAGCAGCAACCGGAGCTTTTCCGGGGTGGAATCTCCCATCCGGGTGCCGGCCAGGCTCACACCTGCTGGGCTGCCCCGGGGGTGAGCCCAGTCGAGAGTCGCAGGGCCAGATCTAGTCACCGGGGAGAAACGATACAAGTGAAGGATTGCTCGGCTCTCGGCACTTGAAAAGACCGACAAATGTCTCGTTCCCGCCGGAGCTGAATGTACCCGCATGTGTGGTGTCGTCTTCTTCCCCCGCCCCGCTGTGTTTGCTGTATTGTCTCTGAAGCCGGCCCCCCCGAGACGAGACGGGCTGTTCCTGTGCCCCAATTAACACTTTACAGGTGCCATTCCCCGGCATTGTGGCCATTGTCGGTGCTCACACGCGATAAGATAAGGCGGAGGAGAGCGGGGCATGCCCAGCGGCAGACATTCAAGGAGGGGGTAGTGCGAGGTGAGGTGAGGTGCGACACGCCGGAGCCCCGACGCAGCTAATGCGGAGCACTTGTTGGACTGGCATCGAAAGGACGTGTGCGCACGGAGCGAGCCTTCCCTGCGGCAGAGCGCGGGAACTTTCTCCCCCCCTCCCGCTGCAGGAGTTGTGTGCACTGCAGCGGTGCCGAGAGAAAAGCACAGAAGGCAGCAGGCTCTGGAGAGCAGGTAAGAGACGGAGCCTTGTGGGCAGGCAAGCAGGCCCGTTTTTTGGAAATTGCTGAAAAGGTTTGTTCGGTGTGTGGCAGGCGCACGTCGCAATGAGGCCGAATTGCATCCCGGGACATGCTGCGAATGCGCAACGGCGACTGCAGATGTGTAGGAAACGGCGCGCTCGTTTTCTCGTTTTGCCCACACTTTTGAGTGTTAGTGTGGCGTGTGAGTGTGTGAAAGAGTGGGCCCAGCAGGAGGCGGTGGCGTGCAGGGCGAGGAGGTGGCCTAGGCTGCGCGATTTGTGCTGTGGGTGCGGGCCGCTTGCAGGGGCCTGTTTAACTCATACTTACCTGGCAGGGGAGATACCTTGATCAAGAAGGAGGTTCACCCAGGGCGAGGCTCGGCCATTGCACTCCGGCTGTGCTGACCCCTGCGAATTCCCCAAATGTGGGAATCTCGACTGCATAATTTCTGGTAGTGGGGGACTGCGTTCGCGCTCTCCCCTGATGTGCTTGGTCCAAAATCAGATACGGGAGGGTTAGGACACCACGAGCTGCGTGGCTGCGGAAGGATCCCGGTTCGACAGGAGTGGACGCCGCTGCTGGTTCTCGCTGGCTTTTAGTTAGGGGTCCGGAGAAGCATCTCAAGCTAGTTCCACTACTCCTTCGGACGTTCATTCCCTTTTCATAGTCAGTCGTTTTGCTGTAGTCTGCGTTCTTTAGGCTGATTATCGAGGTTAGCCTTTATTTGGTCATGGGGGGCCTCGGTACTGTATGCTGAGTCTAAAGACAGTTTCACCCGTTTTCTGATTGCTCGGTTCTGTACCAGTGCAGACATGTCAAACAGTGAATGGCTGTACCTCTATTGTATTCGTGCTCAATGAATGAAATCGGTAACAAATGAATATATGTCTAGTTATACGAAAAACGAGTGGTTTATCGACTCATCTTCATTTGCAGATTTAGAGGCAGCTTCGATATTCGTTTTACAGACGGGTTTTTTTTTTCGAATATGGGTCACACACATGCCACAGCAACAAAACATCTCTAGAGATGAGGCTATAGATCACCTTTCCATTCTGCAGGTTTTCCTCCCAAAGCCTACGGCACCAACGGCGACCCCTGCTGGCCGGGAGAGCAAAAGCTTACAGCACCTGGTATTCCCAGGCAGTCTTCCATCCAAGTACTAACCAGGCCCGACGCTGCTTAGCTTCCGAGATCAGACGAGATCAGGCGTGTTCAGGGTGGTGTGGCCGTAAGCGAAAGTCCCACCGCCTGACTCGCTACTTGAAGCTGTGTGTGGCGGGGGTTCCGTGCCCCCCGAGCGGGACTGAAGGATCGTTCGTGTGCAACTCTTTGGAAAGGAGCTGCTTTCCAAATCGCATTGCGTGCCTGGATGTTGGCGAATGCGCTCCCTTGTGTTGGCTCGTCCCGCACTGGAGGAGGACAAACAATCTGCACGGAGGAGCACCAGGCAAGTCTTCAGTGCACAGCACTCTGGAAACATTTCTGGGCTGTCGCGTGTTTATTTCAGGACGTAAAGCGCACCGGTCCAACACGTCGGCCGGGCGCGCGGCGCCTCCGCCCTCTTGCTGCCCCTGCAGCTGCTTCACTTTTCCCTTTAGTTGCCATCGATTTTTTTGTAGTGCTATACATATACGATTGAGGTATCTTAGAGTTCTCCTTCGAAGACCCAGCACTCTCTTTTCTTTTCCCAGTGTTACTCATATCGGACTTTTTAAACCTAAAAAAAAATCGTTTTTTTTTCTTTCAATTATAACTGAAGTTTAAACAACTAGTGTTAAGTCCTTATTTTTCTGTAGTCAAAAAAAACAAAAATTAACATTCAGGTCATGAAAAACTCAAAAAAACTCCCCAACCACTAAACTTTACCTCCCACCTGAGCGCCATCTTGAACGCCCCTACCACCAGAGAATGCTCACGATTTCGGAAGCTGTCTCCGGGACGTGCTGATTCCACACATCCTGAATAAATCATGATATTGTTAGTTGCTGTAGCTAGACGTTCAAATGAGTTTCATGGCCAGATGGACTGTTTCCTCCAGTGGTATAATATTGCAGTGAGACAGCACGATGCCTGCAAGACTATGTCACGCTAAACGCCACAGATTGTGTTTGTCCGTTCGTGTCAGTCGTCCCGCAGCCACGGGAAGTGGGACACAAACATGCTGCAATGGTTTCAAGACGTTAGGATTTGTTTGTGCAACATCCAAGAAGAGTACTTGTGGCTTGAATGTGAACTGTACGTGCCCGCCCCCTTTCCTCTGTAGTGCATGAGTTCCTCCCGGCATGCCCTTCGTCATTGTTCTGTCATCTTGTATTTAAAGGGTTGTATTTCTGCTGCTGAAAATAAGCAACGGTTTTCTCACAACGCCCTTTGTTCCCAACGGAGCCCTTGTCTGTCATGAAATTCTTCAAAACCTCAAGCTAGAAGAAGAAGAAGACGACAAATATGAAGCGTTATAGCAACGACATGCCATGAGACGATCGATAACGATTTCCATAGGATCCCCGCGGTTGCCTGGCAACCGTCAGCTTTGCGCAGTGGCAGTATCGTAGCCTGTGAGGTTTAGCCGAGGCGCGATTATTGCTAGTTGAAAACTTTTCCCAATACCCCGCTTCCGCCGGTTTGCAATACAATCGGCGAAAGCAATTTTTGACAGTCTCGTCAGAGACTGAGCAAGGTGTTTAAAGACAGATTTTGTCATGGTAACATCATGGTAGAAAGAAACAAGCTTGTTACGTCTCAACAGAAACGCTCTTTAGCTCTTTCAGCGTTATGCAGAGAACAGCGTCTGTCGAGATCACTTTTGAGTCAGCGCGAAACGCCGTGTGCTGTCAGTTTGATTTCATATTGCTCGTAGCGGCGCCCGGCTTTTGTCTGTCAAACGTTAGGTTGCGCTTCTTCATGCTGCATCGTCGGCATGAGTGGAGCTTTTTAAACGTCTGTACTTACTGCGCCCCATAATAAATCGTTTGTCCCCATTCAAAAGAGAGCAGAGCAATGAGGTCACGGGGACAGGGGAGTCACACGCTGGCGGTTTGAATACGCGGAAGATCACTGAGGGATCCACAGTATATGGACCCTCCGTGCGCCATCAGTCCGCACTCCGGACTCTGAATCCTGCCATCCGAGTTAAGATCTCGGCGGAACCTGAGGCGCAGTTCCTTCTTAAAACGTCATCTGGTGAGCATTTCTAGAATCGTACTTGTATAGATGCAGCCTTTAATGTGTTGCTAGGTTAAAATTGATGACTTCTTGTATTTCAGTAGGCAACTGCCCTCTTGATTTCGGATTTAATTTCTTTATTACAGGGGCGCTTTTATGAAGACAGAGTCATGTTCAGGTACTTTGCTTGATGGAGGAAGCTCATTTCGGACTCTGTGATCTGCTCACCTGGAAAGGTCTGCTATACTACTACAAGAGAGAAGTAGAGTCTGGAAGAAGGGACAATTTTATGATGCTTTGGAAGATAATGTTTTTTTTTCTTATACTGAAAATGAAAGGTAGTTGTTTCTATATGGACTCAGTCTTTGGAATTTGTATATATATATTTCAGTGATCCCTCAGCCATTCCTTCTGTATTGTAATTCAATTTCTCTTTTAAAATTCCTTCCCCACTTCTAGGACCTGCAGTTGCTGAACTCCACAATGGCTTCTATTGGAAAGTCTGTGACTGAGACCAAGTAAGTGTTCACTTTTTTATGAAACCATTATTTATTTAGGAGCAATGAGCAATTCTTTTATAAATGCAATAAAATCATTATGCTCAAACTATGAGAGAGAAAATTAAGGATAATTTAAGAAATCAGTCTTAGCTTGTTTCTATACACAGATGGTATTATTTATTTTCAAAGGAAACCCGCTCACTTGAAGAGGTCGTGTATGAAGCACGCCACGGCAGAAGAGATCAGGATGGCCTCTCAACAGGCGAGGGAGGACATGATGAATCACCTGAAAAACGGGGTCATCGTGGATTACCACAGAATAGAGATCGTGTCTGGTGAGGCAAACAGGATAGTGGTTGTAAGACTGCTAGAGTCCTTGGGCCTTTTTGTACATGGGGAGCCTGAAGACACATTGGCAAGGTGAGATATTTTTAATCTGTAAGGCTTCTGTAGTTTCTTTTTGAAATCATTGTTACAACATATTATGTAAAAGCATGTTGAAAAGAATATACCTGCATTCCAGCGGCCCTGAGCAAGAGGCCGCTGTCCAGGAGGAAGAGATGCCAGAGGCTGCTCTAGAAACTGAAACAGAAGCGGATAAGGAAAGGGAAGATGTGAGCTCTGAAGAACTCTATCAGCAGTAAGACTTTTTATTTTTCAGATGTATCTATTTTTTACTAAAATTCTAATTTGTCTTATAGGTATAAAATGTTTAAACCGGTGTTTTATATCCTTACAGGCCCTGAGTAGTTAAAAAGTATCAGCAGGCCGGAAGAGAGTGGCCCAAGCTGTACTCTATAGAAAGCACTCCCTGGATGCTCCTCTCCTGATTGGATTCAAACAGTACCTTACCAAGGATCTGGGAGTGGCAAATTATTCTCAGGAGGTATTTATTTTTTAAAGGCATTTAAAATTAAGTAATGGTATCTTCATTGTAAATGTTTTTATTTCTTAGCTTAAAATTCACCCATGTGAAATGATGTCAGCCATAAACATCATGACTCTATATTTCCTACCTGAATCTATTCTACTTAAATTATTACATTATACACAATTTGAGTTCATTTTAAAAAGTAAAAGGTAATGAAAGGAATGCATTTTCATAAGAAAGATAATACCGATATGCATGTGATAATCTTCCTTATATCATGTAGTGCATCATTTGGACACTTTGTGGGCTTCAAATACAAAGAAAATCATGTTCTATGGTACAAGATAAATACAAAACTTAAGCTTTTATTTTAATTAGATTTCTTTATAAAGCATAAGCAATCATTTATTACATCGCTTCTTGAATTAAATCTTTTGACAAGAGGTAAGACTTCTGTTACATTTAAACCCATGTTTAGCTGTGTTTTTTAGATTTAACTGAACCAATTTCTGTGTGTGATAATGTCCTTGAATTCTGACAACATCACACTAAATTACATGATATAAAACAGCTAATGTTTCTAGAGATAAAGTTTCTGAGATGCTTCTAATTACTTTTTATTACCAGGGACAGTTTAATTCACCTTGTACAGTACTGTAAGACCAAGATGCTTTTTTTAAAAGTTATTTAACATTTTATAGAACTTTGTCTACTATGGCAACATGATGTGCTTGGTGAAACTTGGAAAAATACTGCTTGGCCACTTATCTTAAGATAAAGATAGGATAAAAGTTTATCTTTTGCACCTACCTGACCCCCAGGGAAGGCCAATGCTTTCTAAGTTGATGGTTCCCTACAGTAGACTGTACTTTAATTTCAAAGGTAATGTATATTGACCCAAATCAGTTTTGGAATCCAATCTACTGACGAGATGGAGCACATCCTTTTTTCAGGATTTTAGCATCATACGTTTGGTATATTTAGTCCCTAATGCTGAAAGAAATGATCATAGAACATTTGGACACTTTGTGGGCTTGAAATACAAAGCAAATCATGTTCTATGGTACAAGATAAATACAAAACGTAAGCTTTTATTTTAATTAGATTTGTTTATAAAGCATAAGCAATCATTTATTACATTAATATATGTGAAAATAACATTTTAGCATCATACGTTTAGTATATTTAGTCCCTAATGCTGAAAGAAATGATCATAGAACATGACATCTAACCTTACCTGCGGTGTTTTTAATCCCTATTGCTCAATGCACGGTGAAAGCATTCCATACATGTGTCTGACAATGAGGAATGGGCCCCTGAGACAGTCATTTGCCTGTTTCACAAATGATCGTATTTTACTAGAGATTCTGTTTGGGATTCAGATGTGCATTCGGACAGCAATCCCTTTCAAGAAATGATACGTTCTGGATGAGGTCAAAGGTGCTGGAACACTGTATCTAGGATGTGTTTGCAGAGACTGTGTGTCTCCTGCTTCAACGCAGTGATAAACAGATGTGCTCCTTTAATTTATTGGTACATGCCCAGGGCAGTAAGCAGTCTGAGGATTTATTTCCAGATGGCATAGAGCAGTGAAGCAGTGAAGTAGTGCAAAACACTGGATCATTATATTATTAGAATCTATTCTACTTAAATTATTACATTATACTCAATTTGAGTTCATTTTAAAAAGTAAAAGGTAATGAAAGGAATGCATTTTCATAAGAAAGATAATACCGATATGCATGTGATAATCTTCCTTATATCATGTAGTGCGTCATTTGGACACTTTGTGGGCTTGAAATACAAAGAAAATCTTGTTCTATGGTACAAGATAAATACAAAACTTAAGCTTTTATTTTAATTAGATTTGTTTATAAAGCATAAGCAATCATTTATTACATTAATATATGTGAAAATAACATTTTAGCATCATATGTTTAGTATATTTAGTCCCTAATGCCAAAAGAAATGATCATTTGTTTAACATGCACAGGTCTGTCTCAAAGGATGCAGTACTCCTGAAGGGTCTCAAACCCTACATTTTGGATGCCTAGCTGTATCCCTCACATGTGGCACCTCAGAATGACTTCTAACCTTACCTGTGGTGTATTCAGTCCCTATTGCTCAATGCACGGTGTACATACTGCATACATGTGTCTTGAGAATGAGGAATGGGCCCCTGAGACAGTCATTTGCCTGTTTCACAAACAGGGACCTGGACCTAGACTTGGCCCGTACGGGGCTCAAACCCACGACCTTGGCGTTATTAGCACCACACTCTAACCAACTGAGCTAACCGGCCTCACGACAGTGCTCCTCTCTGTGTTGCAAAAAATCAAACTCAGGGAATTTTGTCCTCCTTTGAATAGAAAGCTGTGTAATTCAGTGTACGGGCTTTCTCGTGCAGTTTCATGGTTCTTGTAACCCAAATCCTACACTGGCCTGAAGTGCCCCCCCATTTCACAGCATTTTTCAGCTGATTTAAAATGTACCTAAAGGAGAAGCATTATTGAAGACCATCAATTACCAAGAGCTTTTGTCAAAGGTTTTGGTGGTCATTTTGAATGACCACAGAGCGCTGTGACCTCGGTTTTACATCTCATCCAAAAGACAGCGCCCTTTTACAACACAGCATCTCCGTCACTATATTGGGGCATTGGGACCCGCACAGACCTCAGGGTGAGCGCCCCCCCGCCGGCACCATTAACACCGCTTCCAGCTGGAAGCTTTGTTTTTCCCTGTAGCTCATCCTCATCCAGGTACTGACCTGGCTCACACCTGCTTAGCTTCACTGGGTTTTCAGTTGCGAGTTGCAAGGGGATGCAAGTGATGGAGCCGCTCGCTGCAAAAGCCACTGCATTGGCCGGGAATCAAACCCGAGCCTCCCGCGTGGCAGGCGTGAATTCTACCACTGAACCACCAATGCTCAGTGCCTGAGCCTTCAAAAAAGACGCTTTTTTGGTGCTCTGTGCAAAACGCGTCGACATCTGCTTCCAGCTGCAAAATGCCATTTGCGGACGCTGAAGAACTTATTTCCAAGGCAGCGGGTACAAGCGATTGGGCGTTTTAAAACCACCAGGAACAGCAAAGAGGCGCGCTTCTTTGCTTGTGCCGAAACACACCGACTGAAGGCGGACAACGTAGTCGGCAGGATTGGAACCTGTGCGGGGAGACCCCAATGGATTTCTAGTCCATCGCCTTAACCACTCAGCCACGACTACAGCAAGCCCCACTGCCGCTGCGTTCTTGCTACAATCTTACCTGGATCGCGAGGCGCCGGTGGAAGGCAAAATACAAGCCTTGCAGGCAGACACGCCTCAGAGGACTTAAGGGTGGCTTCATGTCGGAATGATAAAGTCTCCCCGTCTGGACATGAAAATGCCACTTTGTTACACACAAAAAAAGAATCAACAACAGAGAAATGCCCACAAGCATTTGAAAAGCCGCACCACGTCGCACTTGAAATAGCTCTTACATTAGTGGTAGACACAGGAATCGCCTTTTTATTTACGCTCTTACCAACGCGATGGAAAGCAAAACAAAGCAAAGCAGAGCAAAACAAAACGAACAAACGAAAACCCTCACGTCCTGCACTTGCATATAACCCCGTTACGTGCCCAAGCGGTATTGTACGTCATCCTAGCACTGCACCCCGGGTCGTACGGTATATGGGAACGAGCACACGCCACGAATCGTCTCGAATCACTCCCTACAGCTGTAAGGCGCCTTGAAGCGTGCACCCCCAACATTCTTCTTTGCGCATCTGTGAAAGGTAAACTCTTGAGCAAACTCTGAACCAGCTCTAAGGAAACTAATCCGATTAGACGTTACTTTGACTCATCTTCTTACGCTCAGTGCCGGATTGCTCAAACTCCAGCTAGGGTTAGGGTTAGCATTCCCACGCTACTTAGACACTTTGTTTACGCTCAGTGCTGGATTTTGGGAACTTCAGGACGAGTGGGAATTTTCTCCTATCTGTCCATTCTGTTTTGTTTTGGAGACTCTTGGCTGCCTATGTTGTTCAGTGCACCGTGAAGGAAACATTTTCCAAAACTGTGTCAGCTCAAAAGTTGTAAGAAAACCTCTCCAGGTGCTTTAACTCTCTTGATTTTTGTCATTTAATGTGACACTCGATGTATAACTGGAGCCTCACATATGCAAATGGTGAGGCTCCAGTTCGACACCCAGTTCCACACCACTTTACAGTATATGACAAAAGCATGGCAGACTGTGCCGGACCAGCTGGTAACTTCCGCTTATTTTGACCATATTAAACATTGGAAATCTTCCCACTTGCATTTGTGACACTTGATTTTGGCTCCACCTAAGACACTCTTAAATCTTCAAACACTTTTCTCTTCTCCCGCAACACACTTGTCTGTCGGCACTATGTGGCAGCGTTGCATGACAACCCATCTCACCACGGAAAGGAACCTAACAGCTTTGGTAAGAGAGTAGAATTACCTGAAGAACTGCTTTCCATGGAAGCAGGACCAAGCGATGTAGCATTTTTATAGTACCAGGAAAGGAGAAGCGGCACTTCGCCTTTGCCGCACAGGCACAAGGTGACGTGCGGCAGACGCCGTAGTCGGCAGGATTCGAACCTGAGCGGGGAGTCCCCAATGGATTTCAAATCCATCGCCTTAACTACTCGGCCACGACTACAGCGAGCTCGCCGCCGCCGCATTCCTCCTATAATCTAACACGGAGTGCGAGGTGGCTGCGGAAACCTTTTTAAAGTCGCTCTCTGTTAAAAAAAAAACCTTTCACAAGATACATGCCGGCAGACAGACACGCCTCAGAGGGTTTAAGGCTGGCTTCACGTTCAAATGATAAAGTCTCCCCGTCCGGATGTCAAAATGCAACTTTGGCAGACAGAAAAAACATCAACAAACCACAAATGTGGACAAGGATTTTACAAGCTGCACCACACTGCACTTTCAAAAGCATTTACATTCGTGTTAGACGCAGGAATTGTCTTTGTTTTGCGCGCTTACGAACGCCATAGAAAACGAAACAAAACAAAAGCCCTCAGCTCCTGTACTTGATTATAACGCCGTTACGTGTCGAAGCAGGAATTTACGTCATCTTACCACTGCAACATGGGGAATAGAGGGAAATGAACACACGCTACGAATCGTCTCAATCACTCCCTAGAGTTGTAAGGCACATTGAAGGGTGCACCCCCATCATTAATCGTTGGGCCTCTGTAAAAGGAAAGCTGTTGAGCAGTCTTTGAAACAGCTCGGATGAAACACTTGATTGCTTCCATGTGCATCTGGAGCCCACTTCTTATTTTCACTTCACGCCGCCCAAAGCATTTCTAAAACAGGAGATTCGCGTTTGGGAATGCGCCCTGCCCTACAAATAAAACAGGTCTACGGGTCTGAAACCTGCTCCACGGAAAACAGTTCTGTTGCGCTTTTGATCAAAGGGAGATTCTCTGTTCTTACTTTTTGATTACATAACACCCAAAGGGGCTTCTTTGGAGCTGGATTCCAACCAGCATCCTAAAGTTTCTTGGCGGTATCCTTTACAGTCCTCTGTTCGGTCGACAAGGAACAGAAGGGGGCAGCTTTCCTCACACATACAGTGCAATGTACTGTAGTGTTCCCCTTCATTGAATTCGCAGTTCTGCATCAGACCTCTAACTCGTTTCCTTAGCTTGGATTTAAGCCACGAAGCAGGCTTCTACTGTATAAACGTCTAGAGGAATCACAAACTATTTGAGAGGCCATCATCCCAGGGGGAACTGACAAAGTCTATCCCTAAACACCTAGCGCAGTCTCTCGAGAGACTGTCAAAAATCGCTTTCTCCGTTTGTGCTGCAAGTAAGTGAAAACGCGGTCTCAACCCAGAGCCACTTGGCAGCAGCGGCACGTAAATACTGTTACTACCACTGCTCGATACCAACGTTAGCCTATTATACCATGTTCAGCCACCGCTAGAAAATGTAAGGCTCTAGTACTGGAGCAAACAAAAGGAGAGCCAACGTCAAACGTAGAGAGCGACGAGGATGGGATTCGAACCCATGCGTGCAGAGCACAATGGATTAGCAGTCCATCGCCTTAACCACTCGGCCACCTCGTCGATGAAACTGGGCTGTCCAGACATGGGTTGGCGCGCTCCAGATGATCTTTTTCTTTTTTTTCCCTCGTACTCAAGGGTCCTTTTCCTGTTCCACATGCGATTTCAACATTTTCCTTGGGAGATGTCAAGCCAGCAAGCCACTGCTGTGGTTCAGTGGCCATTGTGGAGTTCAGTGGCCCTGTTGTACACAGAAAGCACATTGAGCTCCTTGGACATGAAAAGTTCCAGATAAAAGCCATTTGTCATCCTTTCTCTTGGTGTCGATGTTGCTATTGTATGTAAAGGTGGCAACTTGCTCAGCGAGCAGGCGGAGCACACACCGAATGCAGATGTGTCTGAGTGGTGTGTCCAAGCGGCTGCAAAAGGACAACACTACCGGGGCGCCGTTGCTTAGTTGGTTAAAGCGCTTGTCTCTTAAACAGGAGATCCTGAGTCCGAATCCCAGTGGTGCCTTCTTTGTTCTGTCTTCTCGAATAGAACTGGTCCTTACAGACAACCGCCTACGGCTAGACTTAATTAAATGCAAGTATTCATTTCCTGTCTTTAACGCGACTTGTTTTTCTTAAAATGGATGGAACTTGCAAAACATGAAATACAAACATTGCTAATCAGCGCTAGCGGCTGGCAAAAAAAAAGAAGTCAGCAATGTTTTTTTTCTTTAACCTTAACCCTGCTAATGGAGAAGAGTTAAACGACCGAGTCTATGCAGCTTAAACGGTGCTCATGTCGGGTTCTTAGCTGAAAGGGTGGTAAATCACGCTCACCCCAGTCCTTAATCTTTTAAAAGGATACAATATTGAACCTAGTCGCCACATCACATACATCCTGTTCAACGATAAAAAAGTGACATCTATCCTCGATCCAGAGTAAATCCCACGATGAGGGCATATTTTTTTCCACTTTACCATGAGTCGGGCTCAGCTGCACAGAGGCAAGAGCAGAGCAATGAGGTCACAGGGACAGGGGAGTCACACGCTGGCGGTTTGAACACGCGGAAGATCACTGAGGGATCCACAGTATATGGACCCTCCGTGCGCCATCAGTCCACACTCCGGACTCTGAATCCTGCCATCCGAGTTAAGATCTCGGCGGAACCTGAGGCACAGTTCCTTCTTAAAACGTAATCTGGTGAGCATTTCTAGAATCGTACTTGTATAGATGCAGCCTTTAATGTGTTGCTGGGTTAAAATTGATGACTTCTTGAACTTCAGTAGGCAACTGCCCTCTTGATTTCGGATTTAATTTCTTTATTACAGGGGCGCTTTTATGAAGACAGAGTCATGTTCAGGTACTTTGCTTGATGGAGGAAGCATATTTCGGACTCTGTGATCTGCTCACCTGGAAAGGTCTGCTGTACTACTACAAGAGAGAAGTAGAGTCTGGAAGAATGGACAATTTTATGATGCTTTGGAAGATAATGTTTTTTTTTTCTTTGAAATCGAAATGAATCAGAATATCAGTGCAAAAGACAAACTCTTGGTTTGGTTTAAAGAGATATGGTTTTAAAACAGACAAAATGTAGAAAACAGGTGTTTCTCACTTTTGGAAAAGAATGGACCGGGGGTAATATTTTACTAGGTGCAGTACTCATCTCACTGGGTTACAGTCCTGCAGTGTCACACCAGGGCCAGTGGCGCAATGGATAACGCGTCTGACTACGGATCAGGAGATTGCAGGTTCGACTCCTGCCTGGCTCGGGTCGTTTTTAAACACATCGGGCTACTCCCTAAGTAGTCTGTGCTACTTACTGCATTGTAATCGTACCCAGTAAGATATTTCCTTCATGTAAATGAACTGCACCTGACAGCTTTAGAAAAACACCTGGGCTCAGTACGGTGCTGAGAGCTTAGCGTTGCTGTTCTAATTAGCACGCACTGCATCGGCTATGAGCCCGAACCTTTCAATTATTCCGATCAGTAAGTCAACACGTAGTCCACATGAACGGTAGAAATATTCTCTTGTCTGTCTCTTGTTTGTATAGAACTGAATGTCCCTGACAATGTACTGTTAGTTTTAATTGAAGAACGGCATTTGTGTTCAAATATACCAGACAAGTTTATGTAACTGCTCATGCGACACTCAGTTGTAATTAGTCAAGAAAAAAAAGTCGAACAACAGCTGCGGGTTTGATTCTGAACGTATGAGATTGCAGCGCCTTTTACTTCCATTGACAAATGATAGAGATTCGAAGAGAGATCCTTCAGACCAGCAAGCAAACCCACGGCTTTTTCGGTTTTCTATCTAGGCAACGTTGGTGTCTGCAATAGCATACATGAAAGCGTGATGCAATTTCTGTGGCTACATTTGTTGCACGTCATGCACAGTAAGAGTGTTTCTAACACCAAATAAAAAGTCAACAATTAGCGATCACGCCTTCTCCTCAGTTAACCCACTGAAACCCTTGCTGTTAACAGTTCTTTACTGCGTGCTTTACCAGCACCTACATATCGTGTCGGTTCTTTCAGCTTTATTCATTAGGTTTTCAAAGGCATAAGTAGAGCACCAGAGGTGCGAACGCAAAATGTGTGGTTATCTGAAGAATTGCTTCCCATGGCGGCGGGTCCAAGTGATTTCGCGTTGTTATAGTACCAGGAAAGGAGAAGCGGCACTTCACTTCTGCCGCGCAGGCACAAGGCGACGTGCGGCAGACGCCGGAGTCGGCAGGTTTCGAACCTGCGCGGGGAAGCCCCAACGCATTTCGAGCCCATCGCCTTAACCACTCGACCACGACAAAAGCGAGCCCACCACCGCCGCATTCCTCCTATAATCTAACACGGACTGCGAGGTGGCTGCGGAAACCTTTTTAAAGTTGCTCTCCGTTAAAAAAAATACCTTTCACAAGATTTGTGCCGGCAGACAGACACGCCTCAGAGGGTTTAAGGCTGGCTTCACGTTCAAATGATAAAGTCCCCCAGTCCGGATGTCAAAATGCAACTTTGGCAGACAGAAAAAACATCAACAAACCAAAAATGTGGACAAGGATTTTACAAGCTGCACCACACTGCACTTTCAAAAGCATTTACATTCGTGTTAGACGCAGGAATTGCCTTTGATTTGCGCGCTTACGAACGCCATGGAAAACGAAACAAAACTAAAGCCCTCAGCTCCTGCACTTGATTATAATCCCGTTACGTGTCGAAGCAGGAATTTACGTCATCTTACCACTGCAACACGGGGAATAGAGATGTAACGCAACGGGGGCTCAGGCGGGCGCCCTTGCCGCATCTGGTCGGCCCCATCCCGACTGGAGGCTCAAACCTGGGACTTCCGCGTCTCTCTGCAGCGACCTAGCCCCGTGAGCTAAAGAGAGATCTCTCCACAGCCCAGTAGCTGTGGTCCTGCTATCACAGGGAAGGGCGGTGACGTCACCCGCTCTTGTACGCCGGCTCTTACACAGTGCCTGTCGGCCGTAAGCGTTACAGAGGGAAATGAGCACAAGCTACGAATTGTCTCTAATCAGTCCCTACAGTTGTAAGACGCCTGGAAGCGTGCACCCCCATCATTAATCTTTGCGCATCTGTGCAAGGTAAACTCTGGAGCAGTCTCTGAAACGGCTCAAAGGAAACACGTGATTGATTCCATGAGCATCTGGGGTTCATTTCTTATTTACATTTAATTCAAGGGAAAGGCTTGGGTCAGTTTCAGACGGCCTCCAACAGCGAGATTCAAGCGCCCCACCTTCAGCCCAATCTGCGCCGCCAGAACGCCAACGGCTCCTCTGGTCTTTGGGGTGCGGTTGTGACCCCTTAACCTAAAGTGTGGGTGGCAGACAAATGGAGACTAACAGGTGATGTCCTAGGACATGACTACATTGTGACACTCGGTGGGGATGGTGACCATTGCTTGGAAAAGAGTGCGAGGCCCCTTTAGAAAAACATTTTGTTAACAGGCATTCTGCCTCAGCCTAAACACCTATAGCTTGCAAAGCGCATGCTATTAGACAGGCACCTCTGCAAGACCTTAAGAGTCTCTTAAACTAGTGATAGTAAGGTGTTCCCAATGGGCGATGTTTGGCTTTCAAATCATCTCTCTGTGGAAGCGCCGAGATGCAGCTGTTTAAGGCTTAGAAGCAGCTGACTGTTTCACTACCTAGCTGATTACTGTCAGTCAGGGAGCTCAGAGGTGAAAAGCCTGTCTGAGAGACAATTCGCCGTCGATCAGTTCAATATGTTCCGTACCAGCTCGGCGCACCTGAGATCATCTTGGTAGCCGTGTAGCTCAGATGAGTGAGAGCGTGTGTGTGTGTACCACCGTGATTGGATGCCGGTCCTTCTCAGGTCACAGTAAACCTTCTGCTGCCTAACTTTCCTAATTTTGGGGATCCCTTTGAAAAAGCAAAGGAAAAAAAAAACTGGCTCTTCATCAGCGTGATCGACCCAACCCAGTGTGCCCCAGTGGCCTAATGGATAAGGCACTGGCCTCCTAAGCCAGGGATTGTGGGTTCGAGTCCCATCTGGGGTGCTACTGTCCCTTTTTGAGCGTACAAATGTCCTTTTGATTTGCAAAGCTGCAACCCCACCTTACTCAGTGAGCGTCTCTGCTTTTCTCTCACATACAGTTGGGAGATGTCTTGCACTGAACGGCCTGCTTCAGATCACGCCACAGCACTTCAATGGGATTGGGGTCAGGACTCTTACTCGGCCATCCCAAAATACGGAATTTCTATTGTTTCAGCCACTCTGTTGTTGATGTACTCCTTTGTTTTTGTCATGCTGCATGACCCAGCGTCTTTCGAGTTTTAGATCACAGGCAGACACCCTGACATTCTGCTGTAGAATTTCCTGATACATCTTGGAATTCATCGGTCCCTCGATGATTGCAAGCCGTACAGCCTCCGCTATGCTTCCCAGGTGGGATGAGGTTTTGGAGTTGGTATGCAGTGTTTTGTTATCTCCAAACATAACGTTGTGCACATTTACCAACATGTTCAACTTTTGTCACTGTCCACAGAACATTGTTCCAGGAGTTGCTGTGGAACATCCATGTGGTCTTTAGCAAACTTGAGAGGGGCAGTGGTGGTTTTTTTGGGGGGGAGAGCAGTGGTTTCCTCCATGGTGACCTCGCATGATCACCACTCCTGTTCAGATTTCTTCTTATGGTGGACTCATAAACACAGACGTAAGACAAAGTCAACCACCTGTTCGCTAGATCCCATCCCCACTCAGCTAGTCAAAGATTCCCTCGAAGGACTGGCAGGACCTATAATTAGTATGATGAATGCATCGCTTGCGTCAGGCGTTGTACCTGATCAATTTAAGGTAGCGGTTGCTAGACCGCTCTTAAGAAGTCAAATTTGGATCAACAAGTTCTTAACAACTACAGGCCTGTCTCAAAGGTCCCATTTCAATCTAAAAGTCTTGGGAGAATAGTTGTTGCCCAACGTCAATCATATCTGGATTCAAATAATATACTTGAGAAATTTTAGTCTGGTTTCTGAAACTGCATTAACAAGAGTCGTAAATGATATTCTCTTAGCTACTGATGCAGGGAATGCAACAGTGCTTGTGCTTTGCTTCTAGATCTTAGAGCTGCCTTTGACACGGTTGACCTCTCTGTTTTGTTACACAGGCTTGAGTTTGAGGTTGGCTTATCTGGAACCGTCCTTCAGTGGTTTACTTCACATTTTACTCATCGTTTTCATTATGTTCAAATATCTAATAATTGTACTGCTTCATCAATGTCACCAGTTCAATTTGGGGTACCAGAAGATCAGTGCTGGGACCAATATTGCTCTCTCTCTCTACATGCTGCTGCTAGGTAGGATAATATGAAAAAATAATATGAACTTTCATTCATATGCTGATGACACTCAAATAAACATTTTGTTTACACCAAACGACAACTCTTCTATTATCAGTTTAGTTAAATGCATTAAGGAAGGAAATACTTGGATGTGTGAAAACTTTTTGTTACTCAACTCTGAGAAAAATGAGGATCTGTTGATCGGAGGCAACAATACTGATAGGACTACTATAACTTCAGCACTTAACTCAGAGGATTTAAACATCTGCCTCAAAGAGACAGCACGTAACCTTGTTGTGAAAGGCGCTATATAGAAATACATTGATTTGAATTGAATTGACAATGTAAAATGTTGTGTGTGTTGTTTGTTAAACAAGACTGTCTTTATTTATCAAAAAATAAAAGGAATTTGCTAGGAATGCAAACGTTAGGTTGCGCTTCTTCATGCTGCATCGTCGGCATGAGTGGAGCTTTTTAAACGTCTGTACTTACTGTGCCCCATAAGAAATCGTTTGTCCCCATTCAAAAGAGATTGTGCGATGTCCTGCAGTGTTCGCAAAGCAAACCTTTGACAGTTTGAAAAGAGGAATTTATTCTGCTTCCTGTGCGTGCAGTAGTTACAAAGTTGAACGTCTTTACACGATCTGCTGCAGTTTTCAGTAGGCGGGCTTTGTCAGAGGGCTTGGAAAAACGCACTGTGTTTCGGCTCGGGAAACATCATGAGAAGTGTCCTGCATGTTTTCTGTGTATAGCTGTCTTTTAACGCATACAGAATTCATTCGAAATCATTGATTTCTCCAATTAACAAGGTTCCCTTAAAGGATGAGTCAAAGTAACGTCTAATCGGATTAGTTTCCTTAGAGCTGGTTCAGAGTTTGCTCAAGAGTTTACCTTTCACAGATGCGCAAAGAAAAATGTTGGGGGTGCACGCTTCAAGGTGCCTTACAGCTGTAGGGAGTGATTCGAGACGATTTGTGGCGTGTGCTCGTTCCCATATACCGTACGCCCCGGGGTGCAGTGCTAAGATGAAGTACAATACCGCTTGGGCACGTAACGGCGTTACACGCAAGTGCGGGACGTGAGGCTTTTCGTTTGTTCATTTTGTTTTGCTCTGCTTTGCTTTGTTTCGTGGTCAAGAGGCGTAAGGTAAGTCGTAATCCAGGGAGAACACTGGTGGCAAACAGTCCGAGGTGAGAGGCGAGGTCCAAAGTCGAAAAGGCAGAAGGGGAGTCCAATATCCAGAATAAACGAGGTAATGGAAAAAACGCCAGGTAGAGCTCTCAAGGAGTAGACTCAATACCAGCGGGAAGCAAGTAAAGATGGTAAAAATAGCACTGCGTACCCCACGGTGGAGTGTGTGCAGGTGGGTTAACTCGTGCGGCGGCGTTTGTTAATAATCACCCTCTGCTGGTGCTGTTTAGATTGCTTAAGAGTTGGTCTTAACTGCCTGGCGGTCATGACAAGCTCCTCTTTAAGCTGTGGTTTAGTTTTGCATTCATGTGTTTCTAGAGCAGTTATTTATGGGGGTGGGTGGGTCCTTCACAGAGGCTCAGGACAAATCCCCTGCATGAAAGTCTACTGTGTGCGTTCAAACAGTCACAGGTCAAGAGCCAGGCAGGAGGACAATGGACAGATGAGCCAACGAACTAAAAATAAAAGAACAGATATGAAAAAGCCACCATTTTTTTCTTTTTGACATTTTCCGACTTTCATGCAAGCCAGGACAAAGTTGCTCGTAGCTACTTGTGGATTCAAATACTCTATCAAGTGCTTTGATGAGTTTTTGCAATTTGATTGTCGTCCTGTCAGCCTGTTTCTGTTTTTTTTTTTTCAATCTAGGGATGGAAAGTATGAGGGAAATGATGGAGCAATCAATAACCGCTCCGGAAAAATGGCAGAAAGAAATGGTCCGTCACTAAGGACATTTGTGAAGCAGAGGAGTGACATCACCACAAAGGCGACTTATTCTGCTGATCGTTTTGGTGAATAATGATTGAGGCGTGTTAAGAGAAAGGTAGCTGCGTCAGCATGCTTAGGCTGCAAAGGATAAAGCAAAGGTTTACTCCATGCTGAAAAGAGAAGAAAAGAAGCACAACGTTTCGACTGTGGAGCCTTCTGCACCATCTTCTTTAGCGATGGTGATGATGTTTACATTGGAAAAACTGAGACACGCATACTGGAGGGGCTTGAACCACCAACTTTTCAGCACCACAGAGTCTGACAGTCTTTTGTGCACCCTACATTTGCAGGTTTATGGTCAAAGAAAACAATCACTTGCGCTTCTTGCAGCCGGCAATCTTTTTCCACTGACAACCAAGAAATGGATTTCATCTTTCACAAGCTGTATGGATTTCTTCAAAAACAAGTTATTCCAGAAAGGAAATGAATTCTTGCATTAAACTGAACCAAGCTGTACATGTTTGTCTGAAATGAGACATTCGGCACAACAAGACACGGAGAGAGGCACCGCTGGTATTCAGACCCAGGATCGCCTGCTTACTAGGCGGGCACTTTAAGCCACTAGGGAACAGCGCCAGCGGAGCACCGCGCTTTTACAGACACTTGGACACATCTGCGTTCGGTGTGCACTTAACCTGCTCTCTGAGCCCGTTGCCTCCGTCCCATTTAATAGCAGAACTGATGCCAAGAGAAATGATGAGAAATGGCATTTATCGGGCACTTTTCATGTCCAAGGAGCTCAATGCCCTTGACACCTCCCCAAGGCGACAGAGCTGTGCATTCTTTAGCGACACCATTTTTTCTTTTGTTTAATTTCTATACTTATTGATAGAATAAAAACGATATGTCATGTACTGTAAGGGAAATGTCTCTTTTCATGGGGAAAGCTAGCACCAGCAAATGTTGTGTTTAGAAGAAGTGATTTAACATGACACGTGACCTAATTTACCGGAGCAAAAGCTCACCCAGCAAGCCCTGCTTTACTTCTACAGGAGAGAAGTACTGTAGAGTCTGCAAGATGTTCAGCTGGGTAGCTACGTCAGCATGCCTCGGCTGCAAAGGAACAAGTACTAGGTTTATTGCATGCTGAAAAGAGAAGAACGGAAACACAGCGTTTCGACTGTGAGGTCTTCTCACACCTGAAGAAGCCTCACACCTGTAAAAGGCTCCATGGTTTTCTTTCTTCTCTTTTCAACATGGAATACACCTATTGTCTGCAAGATGTGACAATTTCATGGTGTTTTGGAAGAAAACCTTTTTTCTTTGAATTCAAAATCAATCGGAATTTCAGCACGACACATCAACACTTTTTCTGTTTTAAGGAGATGATATTTTAAACCTGATAAAAATAGTAGGAAACACAAGTTTCTTGCTGTGAAAATTTAGATGGGGAAGTGTACTACTAGTAGCAGTGTAGAGCTCTCTGTGGTGGAGTGCAAGCGCATATTCTATGGGCCAGTGGCGTAATGGATAACGCGTCTGATTTCGGATCAGAAGATTGTAGGTTCGAGTCCTGCCTGGCTCGTGAGGCTTTTAAACCTCTCAGGTTCCTCGGTAACAGGTTGCCGTCATGTATATGAACTATAGAAAAGCATTTGCTACAACCCGTAAATTAGCACGCAAGTGCGGGCTGGTGAACACAGAACTGTATGGAGATCATCTCCAGCTCCGAGCTCAATTGCAATGAAAAAACATGCAGAACAGAACTGGAGAGCAGCTGAATTTGTGCTCGGTAGGGTGGGGAGGACTCAGCATTGCTATTGTTCTAATTGGCATGAACTGCAGGGGATCTGAATCAGAACATGTCAGTTAGTTCGATCATTGCGTCAATATGTAGGCCACGTTAATACAGAATTATTACTTTGTCTGTCTCGTCTTTGTATATAGCTGAATGTCCCTGACAATTTCATGTTAGTTTTTAAGAACGACATTGGTGCTAATAGATACACATATAGCATATAAGGAACACGTAAAAGTTTAGTCCATGCTGAAAAGATAAGAAAACCGCCACAACGTTTCATCTTGGAATAAATCTTTACTTGTTGTTTTGCAGCCTACCCATTCTGACCTAACTCCTCCCTTGAAATTCCCTAACAGATAAGGGTACGTAACGGCTCATGCGATGCTCAGTTGCAATTTGTCCCAAAACAAACAAGAACAGCAGCTGAGGGTTTGAGTTTGAACATGCACTGTATTAAAGCAGCTTTTATTTCCATTGATAAATGCTAGATATTCCTACAGAGATTCTCCAGGTGAGTAAGCGATTCCTGTTTCTGTTTCTATTTCTGTTTCATATATATATATACAGTATATATATATATGTTACATGTGTCTCTGCAATAGTACAAATGTGTTATACACTATCAGGGGCTGCTTTTTTGTGCACCTCATCTACAACAAGGGTTTTTTTTTCATTTATGTTTGTGGACCTTCACCATTTGAGGAAGTGAGTTAGATAAGAAAGTTACAGGTATGGTGAGCAATGACTGACAAAGGCACGTACTGCGTATTCCTTACAGAAGTGTAAGCAATTTGTTCTAAAAAACACCGGCTAAAGTCCAACATCGTTAGCAATCTTATTACTTAAACAGAATTAACATCAATAAACTGTAAGGTGCTGGTACATGCGAGTAGATTTGATCTTCTATTAAACAAAAATGCAATTACAGCTCTAAAAAGGTCAACCTAGACTTCTGGAACAGATCTGTTCAGGTCATCGCTGTTCCTCTGACCTTGTGAGTCTTTGGAATTTTAAAAGTGTATTTTGCTTGCCTTTCATGTGGTCTGTGTACAAGTCACTGTGGCGTATGCGGTCCTACACAGCCTTGCTATAGACGTGACGAGCCTCCGCTATGTTGCAATGGAGAACAGGTTCAGTACGGAGCTGCCGAGAAAATTCAGCTGGAAAGCTCGTTGCAGAAAAGCATCGGTATCTGTGTACAGCGGCAAAGCGTCCATCGTGGGTGCTGAAGAATCGATTTCACAGGCTGCGGGTCCAGGCGATTTAGAGTGTTAAAGGTCCCAGCGAAAACGAAACGGCGCTGGTCCTTTTACACGCACGCACGCAACCAAATGCAAAGGACGCCGTAGTCGGCAGGATTTGAACCTGCGCAGGGAGACCCCAACGGATTTCAAGTCCGTCACCTTAACCACTTGGCCACGACTACAGCGAGCGCCGCGGCCGCTGCCTTCTTGCTACAATCGAACAGGGAGTGCGAGGCGGCGGCGGCAGCGGAGGCAACTTTTTTCAAGTTCGCTCTCCGTTTAAGAAACCTTTTACGCCATACGTGCAAGCACACACACACACACCTTAGAGGACTTAAGGGTGGCTTCAAGTTGGAATGATAAAGTCTCCCCGTTCGGACATGAAAACAGAACGTTCTTAGACAGAAAGCAATCAACAACGGAGACATGTGGACGACGATTTTAGTCACTGCACTTTGAATAGCATTTTTGCTCCAGTTACAGGAGATGCACCAATGGCCCTTGACCTACGCTCTTACCAATGCCTTGAACATTCAAACAAAACAGCCCTCAAGTCCTGCGGTTTAATATAACGCTGTTACGTGTCGAGGCAGTATTTGACTCTGTCCTACCGTTGAGACACGGGGCGTATATGGAAACGAACACATGCTACGGATCGTCTCTAATCGGTCCCTACAGTTGGAAGGCTCCTTGAAGCGTGCACCCCCATCATTCATCTTTGCGCATCTGTGAAAGGTAGACTCTTGAGCAATGTTTGAGCCAGCTCTAAGGCAACTAGTGCTATTGGACAGAGACCTCTGGAAGATCCTAAGAGTCTCTTAACACCACTTCCAGCAGCAAGCTTAATTGTTCGCTGGAGGTCTCCCACCCAGGTACTGACCAGGCAAAGAATCACCACTACATTGAATGAGGAAGTTAATCCTGAAATCCAATTACATATCTCAAGGTAAGACAAATCCATAAGAACATGTCTTAGTATTACTTTGTTTACATTAGTATGGCACTGAGTTGGAGCTCCTCTTTAAGCTGTGGTTTAGTTTTGCATTCATGTGTTTCTAGAGCAGTTATTTATGGGGGTGGGTGGGTCCTTCACAGAGGCTCAGGACAAATCCCCCGCCTGAAAGTCTAATGTGTGCGTTCAGACAGTCACAGGTCAAGAGCCAGGCAGGAGGACAATGGACAGAAGAGCCAACGAACTAAAAATGAAAGAACAAATATGAAAAAGCCACCATCTTTTTCTTTTTGACATTTTCCGACTTTCATGCAAGCCAGGACAAAGTTGCTCGTAGCTACTTGTGGATTCAAATACTCTATCAAGTGCTTTGATGAGTTTTTGCAATTTGATTGTCGTCCTGTCAGCCTGTTTCTGTTTTTTTTTTTTCAATCTAGGGATGGAAAGTATGAGGGAAATGATGGAGCAATCAATAACCGCTCCGGAAAAATGGCAGAAAGAAATGGTCCGTCACTAAGGACATTTGTGAAGCAGAGGAGTGACATCACCACAAAGGCGACTTATTCTGCTGATCGTTTTGGTGAATAATGATTGAGGCGCGTTAAGAGAAAGGTAGCTGTGTCAGCATGCGTAGGCTGCAAAGGATCAAGCAAAGGTTTACTCCATGCTGAAAAGAGAAGAAAAGAAGCACAACGTTTCGACTGTGGAGCCTTCTGCGCCATCATCTTTAGCGGTGATGATGTTTACATTGGAAAAACTGAGACACGCATACTGGAGGGGCTTGAACCACCAACTTTTCAGCACCACAGAGTCTGACAGTCTTTTGTGCACCCTACATTTGCAGGTTTATGGTCAAAGAAAACAATCACTTGCGCTTCTTGCAGCCGGCAATCTTTTTCCACTGACAACCAAGAAATGGATTTCATCTTTCACAAGCTGTATGGATTTCTTCAAAAACAAGTTATTCCAGAAAGGAAATGAATTCTTGCATTAAACTGAACCAAGCTGTACATGTTTGTCTGAAATGAGACATTCGGCACAACAAGACACGGAGAGAGGCACCGCTGGTATTCAGACCCAGGATCGCCTGCTTACTAGGCGGGCACTTTAAGCCACTAGGGAACAGCGCCAGCGGAGCACCGCGCTTTTACAGACACTTGGACACATCTGCGTTCGGTGTGCACTTAACCTGCTCTCTGAGCCCGTTGCCTCCGTCCCATTTAATAGCAGAACTGACGCCAAGAGAAATGATGAGAAATGGCATTTATCGGGCACTTTTCATGTCCAAGGAGCTCAATGCCCTTGACACCTCCCCAAGGCGACAGAGCATTCTTTGGCGACAACATTTTTTCTTTTGTTTTATTTCTATACTTATTGATAGAAAAAAAACGATATGTCATGTACTGTAAGGGAAATGTCTCTTTTCATGGGGAAAGCTAGCACCAGCAAATGTTGTGTTTAGAAGAATTGATTTAACATGACACGTGACCTAACATACCGGAGCAAAAGCTCACCCAGCAAGCCCTGCTTTACTTCTACAGGAGAGAAGTAGAGTCTGCAAGATGTTCAGCTGGGTAGCTATGTCAGCATTCCTCGGCTGCAAAGGAACAAGTAATAGGTTTATTGCATGCTGAAAAGAGAAGAAAGGAAACACAACGTTTCGGCCGTGAGGTCTTCTCACACCTGAAGAAGCCTCACACCTGTAAAAGGCTCCATTGTTTTCTTTTTTCTCTTTTCAACATGGAATACACCTATTGTCTGCAAGATGTGACAATTTCACGGTGTTTTGGAAGAAAACGTTTTTTCTTTGAATTCAAAATCAATCGGAATTTCAGCACGACACATCAACACTTTTTCTGTTTTAAGGAGATGATATTTTAAACCTGATAAAAATAGTAGGAAACACAAGTTTCTTGCTGTGAAAATTTAGATGGGGAGGTGTACTACTAGTAGCAGTGTAGAGCTCTCTGTGGTGGAGTGCAAGTGCATGTTCTATGGGCCAGTGGCGTAATGGATAACGCGTCTGACTTTGGATCAGAAGATTGTAGGTTCGAGTCCTGCCTGGCTCGTGAGGCTTTTAAACCTCTCAGGTTCCTCGGTAACAGGTTGCCGTCATGTATATGAACTATAGAAAAGCATCTGCCACAACCCGTAAATTAGCACGCAAGTGCGGGCTGGTGAACACAGAACTGTATGGAGATCATCTCCAGCTCCGAGCTCAATTGCAATGAAAAAACATGCAGAACAGAACTGGAGAGCAGCTGAATTTGTGCTCAGTAGGGTGGGGAGGACTCAGCATTGCTATTGTTCTAATTGGCATGAACTGCAGGGGATCTGAATCAGAACATGTCAGTTAGTTCGATCATTGCGTCAATATGTAGGCCACGTTAATACAGAATTATTACTTTGTCTGTCTCGTCTTTGTATATAGCTGAATGTCCCTGACAATTTCATGTTAGTTTTTAAGAACGACATTGGTGCTAATATATACATATATAGCATATAAGGAACACGTAAAAGTTTAGTCCATGCTGAAAAGATAAGAAAACCGCCACAACGTTTCATCTTGGAATAAATCTTTACTTGTTGTTTTGCAGCCTACCCATTCTGACCTAACTCCTCCCTTGAAATTGCCAAACAGATAAGGGTACGTAACGGCTCATGCGATGCTCAGTTGCAATTTGTCCCAAAACAAACAAGAACAGCAGCTGAGGGTTTGAGTTTGAACATGCACTGTATTAAAGCAGCTTTTATTTCCATTGATAAATGCTATATATTCCTACAGAGATTCTCCAGGTGAGTAAGCGATTCCTGTTTCTGTTTCTATTTCTGTTTCATATATATATACAGTATATATACAGTATTGTACTATTATTATATAATTCGTTACACTGTGGCTGTGTTGTGTGTGTTAAGCTGCTGTTGCACTGCAATTTCCCTCACGGGATCAATAAAGTATCTATCTATAAGAAGACATTACCAACAACGACCACAAGATGGAGATATTGTCTAGACATTACCAACAACGACCACAAGATGGAGATATTGTCCAAAGAGGCAAGAAGGGCAAAGCCGCGATAAGGTAAAATCATTTTTTGTAAGAGATTGGTGTCAGAATGCACATCCGTATCCCAAACAGAATCTCTAGTAAAATATGATCATTTGTGAAACAGGCAAATGAGTGTCTGCTACAATATGATTGCTACAGATGCAGCCATTCAAAATGTGCGGGCGATACCGCATTATTTTCCGGTACGCTGTACGCAGTCTACCGCGAGTTACCGGTAAATACCGCTAGCAAAATAATAGTATCCGGAATTTCCGCAAGGTGGAGCTAATAAAGCTCAACTTCTCATGTTTGAGCTGTAGCCATCAAAGTCTTTAATGAAGATATTACTAATAGTATTAATAATAAATGACCTTGGACAAGCTGTAAACTCAAAGTATTGCCCTGGTCCACATTATTTTTTTCACTGACCTTCTTTGTAAAAGTAACACCACAGCATTTCGCAATCACGCATTTTTTTCCAATCATGCAAAGTACAGTAATTTTTGAGAATCGATTCACCATGCCTTTCACATGCTCATAAAAGAGATTGATTTAGGAACATAAACATATTACCGTATGCAAACTGTACTGTATACAGTTTGTATATGTATATGTATATGTATATTTAATGTCTTAACTGTGCCCGTTTAAGTATTGAATATTTATATGGAATTTTACCACTGAAGGGAAATCTTAGTGCCTGAGCATAAAAAGAATAGGAGCGTAATGCAACGCGTGTGAAGGCCATAAACGATATTAATTTTGGAACATAAACATACAGTATATGGCTGGTCTCGGTACTTTAAAGAAAACATACACGAAACATGGTTTCATTATGACCAGAATCGGTCTTGAGATATTTTTAACTTGATTTACAGTATTTGAGAGGTATGTCTTGACACCGATACTACGTAAATACTCCTCACGTATATGTTTCTAGGTTTATATTATGCATTTCATACGGTCAAATTGCTTTTGAGCAACTGATAAGAAGCGCGAAACGGTATGCCCAGGGCGTTTTAGTTTTTGTTTTGTTTTAATGCAGTGCAGTGGATTGATTAGAGATATCAAGTACATACAAGTCATTTTTTAAATGTTGTAGTTCGTCTTGTAAAAATGTTACGAGTACATCATCTGTCAACAATTACACAGGTTCTGTTTCCATATTGCGGTTTTTGGTTACGTAATACTATTTTCTAATTTCACGTTGTGAATATATGATTTGGGCAAACAGAGCCGCAAAGAAGTACATTATGGGTTGTTGTTGTTTTTTTGCAGTTTTATCTAAAATAAGCGATGCTTAAACCTTTGTCTGATTCTTGTGAAACTATCCACACGACAGTTACCTAGGAGTTGACTTCAGTGATGTCACTGATGGGATGTTTCTAAAAATCCATCCTCTGTAAAACATCTTCTCTAGTTGTTCTGCATATGTATTCGCTAATGAAGCTGTGTGTTCTGAGCCTGGTTCTCTACATTTCTGTATGAACCAGCTTAGAGGGCTAAAGACAGCTTGTGTTTAAATTGAGTGTAAGGTAATTTATGCTTCTAAAGTCATGGTCAGCATTTATTATTGTACTGTGCTGTAAACTTCTTCTGTGCCTAATTACATTATTTTATAGTCGATAATGTTTCTGTAGTGCTTTTTCAGCCCTCAGCATGTGACTGCGCTGGTGGTGCTGTGGGTTAGGTTCCTGACTCCTATGGCACATGGTCTGTGGTTGAATCTCATGGAACTATGACTTTAATTTTTAACAAACATTTCTTTGAAAAAATGAAACATTTCCCTTGGTCAGAGATTAAATAAAATCTCACTCGCATCAAAACAAATTTATATTTCTAAATATCACAACATGATCGAATTTACGTCTTTTTAATAACAATGAATAGTCACCTATGCGTTACAAAATAAACATTTATATTGATTTGAATCGAGTTTTGATTTAAATCGTAAACGCGTGTTTAAAGGCGATATACTGTATAAAAGCGCTTATTCTTATGGAATGTGTTTGGCCGGGGATTCAAAAAAATTATTTTTTTTAATCGCGTATCTAAGGAAAATTGCAGTATAACTTTGTTCATGCACAAACAGTGGCATGTTACATTATAATTTGGGTGTCTCCTCTTGCCAGAAAGCTCTAAATTGGATTTTGAGTGCGGTTTTTGACTTTTTCTAAATTGCAACCCATAAATAAAGCTGATACAGTTTAGACTTACTGTATTCTAAACTGTATTACAACATCACATTGGACAATGCAACGTAAATTGCAAAAATGCACTTGGAATCTGTCCAAGCCCTACTACGAAAATTATTAAAACTGCGACACTTATCATTCATCTTTAAATAAACTTTATTTTATATAGCGTTTTAAGCGAATAGGTAATTAGATTGCTCATAAACCTAATCGCTTTTTCTACATAAACACAGCGTGATTGCTCTCTGAAAATGCTTTTTTCTTTATATTTAGGCTCAGATTTCAACTATAGATTGTATTATTATAAACTTTCTTGGAAAAATGTCTTTTATGTAAACCATGTTTGCTATTAATTCATTTAGGGCTAAAATACGTTCATTGTCTTCCAATCGAGTCGAGTTGACATTGGAAGCTTGCCACGCCCGGACTGTTACACCAACGCATTAGCATGTTGAAGCGATTTCATTGAGGAGGCCATCTACTAGTTAACACTGTACTTCCTACTTTGAAAACACCTGTGAAATTGGTTTAATTCGTCACAGCCAGCACTCCGGCAGAGAGGGGGGTTGTACTCGTTAATGTCTGATGACATACAAGTGGAAAGATTACAGATTTTAATCGTTTTTTTTCTGAACCAGGGAAAATCTGATCATGTTTCTCTATAACAATAATAAAAAACTTTATTTTAAATTATTTTACATATCCCGCTTGCACATCGCACGACTTTAATAAATCTATTCTTTATTAATACTAAATAAATAATACTAAAAATACTACAGCAAAGAGGTCACTTGATTTTTGGAATAATTCCAAATAGCACAATGATCCACTGGCATTCCTGAAGTCTGTTTAGTGCATAATCTTCCAAATACAATCACTAAGCAATTATAAGAATTATACCATCCTATTTCTTTGTGATGTCCTGTAAAAACTAAACCTATTTTTATAAGGCTTTTACTCAAAAGGTTTCCAAACACACAAAGCATTTGTGAAGTACTATAGTATTTCTAAAGGTTACTGGTACAACATCAATCATTAAAGCTTAACAATAAAGTTTAGATTGCTGACTATGGACTAACTACATTAACTAACTGCAATGCAACATTATACATTTTACAAGAATATCTGGTTGAAGTCTTGCATTTGTAGCCAATTTAATGCGAGAGAAATAAGCCAATTTAATTATTTCACAAAAAATAATGTAATATAAAATGGATGTTTTTAACTTTATTGTAGTGTTTTAGAAACTAATATGTCTTCAAAAATGGTTGTTTTTCACTCCTAGGAATGAAAGCTGTTGTTATATGATGTTTATTTTCAAATTTGGAAAAATCAAAGGATTCTAGCTTTCTCCCCTTGCAGGCATCGGACACAGAGAACCTCATGGTTTTCCTAAAAATCATTTTTTATGTTCCCTGGTGTTCCAAACTTAGTTTTAATTTGTTATTATGTTAAAAACAGGGTAATACATTTCTAATTGGACTATAAATAATGTCATATTGTCTGCTATAAAACTGATGTTTTCAACTCTATTGTAGAGATTCTAGAATCAACTAATAGAGAATTGAAATAAAAAAAGGGCATAAGAAAACATTACCAACAACGACCACAAGATGGAGATATTGTCTAGACATTACCAACAACGACCACAAGATGGAGATATTGTCCAAAAAGGCAAGAAGGGCAAAGCCGCGATAAGGTAAAATCATTTTTTGAAAGAGATTGCTGTCAGAATGCACAACTGAATCCCAAACAGAATCTCTAGTCAAATATGATCATTTGTGAAACAGGCAAATGAGTCTCTCAGGTGCCCATTGCTCATTTTCAGACACATTTATGCAATACTTTCACCATGCGTTGAGCAATAGGGATTAAAGATACCAGAGGTAAGGTTTAAAAGTGATTCTGAGGTGCAACACATCAGCAATACAGCTAGGCATCTGAAATGCGGGGTTTGAGAGCCCTTCAGGGAACACCGTACCCTAAAGGTACCAGAAGTCCAGTAGTATAAGCATTAAGTCACTGTCACCCCTGTTACAATGTGATTGCTACATATCTTCATTTCTTTGGTTTTTAAGGAGTAAGAGTGCAGGGGGTCTAAATCTGCGATCCAGTGTGTTGAAGTATTTCACAACATTACCTGTAGCCCGTATGGAAATAAATACTAATTCTGATTATTGCCCTGGGCATGTACCAATAAATCACTGAGCATATATATATATATCACTGTGTTGAAGCTAGAGACCTGTATGTAATATTATGGTGCTAAAATGTCATTTTCACATATATTAATGTAATAAATGATTGCTTATGCTTTATAAACAAATCTAATTAAAATAAATGATTAAGTTTTGTATTTATCTTGTACCATAGAACATGATTTTCTTTGTATTTCAAGCCCACAAAGTGTCCAAATGACGCACTACATGATATAAGGAAGATTATCACATGCATATCGGTATTATCTTTCTTATGAAAATGCATTCCTTTCATTACCTTTTACTTTTTAAAATGAACTCAAATTGTGTATAATGTAATAATTTAAGTAGAAGTGCTTCACTGCTCTATGCCGTCTGGAAATAAATCCTCAGACTACTTACTGCCCTGGGCATGTACCAATAAATTACAGGAGCACATCTATATATCACTGCGTTGAAGCAGGAGACACACAATCACTGCAAACACATCCTAAATACAGTGTTCTAGCACCTTTGACCTCATCCAGAACATATCATTTCTTGAAAGGGATTGCTGTCCGAATGCACATCTGAATCCCAAACAGAATCTCTAGTAAAATACGATCATTTGTGAAACAGGCAAATGACTGTCTCAGGGGCCCATTCCTCATTCTCAAGACACATGTATGCAGTACGTACACCATGCATTGAGCAATAGGGATTAAAGACACCACAGCTAAGGTTAGAAGTCATTCTGACTATATTCTAAAATATTGGACTCATATTCTTATGATGGCAGACATGATGCTGCGTTTAAAACCGGGGTTAATGGACATTATATGACTGTCAATTCTGTTTTGTTTTGGAGACTCTTGGCTGCCTATATGGTACACTGCAGCGTGAAGGAATTATTTTCCAAAACTGTGTCAGCTCAAAAGTTGTAAGAGAACCTCTCCAGCTGCTTTAACTCTCTTCATTTTTGTCATTTAATTGTCTGTCGGCCCTATGTGGCAGCGTTGCATGACAACCCCTCTCACCACGGAAAGGAACCTAACAGCTTTGGTAAGAGAGGAGAAAAGGACCTGGCCAGTAAGGGGCACGAACCCGTGACTTTGGCGTTATTAGCACCATGCTCTAACCAACTGAGCTAACCGGCCTCACAACAGTGGCTCTCTCTGTGCTGCAAAAAATCGAACTCAGGGAATTTCTTTTGCCCTCCTTTGAATAGAAAGCCATGTAATTCAGTGTACGGGCTTTCTCATGCAGTTTCATGGTTCTTGTAACCCAAATCCTACACTGGCCTGAAGTGCCCCCCATTTCACAGAATTTTTCAGCTGATTTAAAATGTACCTAAAGGAGAAGCATTATTGAAGACGATCAATTACCAAGAGCTTTTGTCAAAGGTTTTGGTGGTCATTTTTAATGACCACAGAGCGCTGTGACCTCGGTTTTACATCTCATCCAAAAGACAGCGCCCTTTTACAACACAGTGTCTCCGTCACTATGCTGGGGCATTGGGACCCGCACAGACCTCAGGGTGAGCGCCCCACCGCCGGCACCATTAACACCGCTTCCAGCTGGAAGCTTTGTTTTTCCCTGTAGCTCACCCTCATCCGGGTACTGACCTGGCTCACACCTGCTTAGCTTCAGTGGGTTTTCAGTTGCGAGTTGCAAGGGGATGCAAGTGATGGAGCAGCTCGCTGCAAAAGCCACTGCATTGGCCGGGAATCAAAGCCGAGCCTCCCGCGTGGCAGGCGAGAATTCTACCACTGAACCACCAACGCTCAGAACCCGGGCCTTCAAAAAAGACGCTTTTTTGGTGCTCTGTGCAAAAAGCGTCGACATCTGCTTCCAGCTGTAAAATGCCATTCGCGGACGCTGAAGAACTTATTTGCAAGGGAGCGGGTACAAGCAATTTGGCATTTTAAAACCACCAGGAACACCGAACAGGCGCGCTTCTTTGCTTGCGCCGAAACACAACGACAGGAGGTGGACAACGTAGTCGGCAGGATTCGAACCTCTTTCTGTCTATTATATACTAAATGTTCTCTTGTCTGTCTCTTGTTTGTATAGAACTGAATGTCCCTGACAATGTACTGTTAGTTTTAATTGAAGAACGGCATTTGTGTTCAAATATATCAGACAAGTTTACGTAACTGCTCATGCGACACTCAGTTGTAATTAGTCAAGAAATAAAGTCGAACAACAGCTGCGGGTTTGATTCTGAACGTATCAGATTGCAGCACCTTTTACTTCCATTGACAAATGATAGAGATTCGAAGAGAGATCCTTCAGACCAGCAAGCAAACCCACGGCTATTTCGGTTTTCTATCTAGGCAACGTTGGTGTCTGCAATAGCATACATGAAAGCGTGATGCAATTTCTGTGGCTAAATTTGTTGCACGTCATGCACAGTAAGAGTGTTTCTAACACCAAATAAAAAGTCAACAATTAGCGATCACGCCTTCTCCTCAGTTAACCCACTGAAACCCTTGCTGTTAACAGTTCTTTAATGCATGCTTTACGAGCACCTACATATTGTGTCGGTTCTTTCAGTTTTATTCATTAGGTTTTCAAAGGCATAAGTAGAACACCAGAGGTGCGAACGCAAGATGTGTGGTTATCTGAAGAACTCATTTCCATGGCAGCGGGGCCAAGCTATTTAGTGTTTTTATAGTACCAGGGAAGGAGAAGCGGCACTTCACCTTTGCCGCGCAGGCACAAGGAGACGTGCGGCAGACGCCGTAGTCGGCAAGATTTGAACCTGCATGGGGAGTCCCCAACGGATTTCGAGTCCATCGCCTTAACCACTCGGCCACGACTACAGCGAGTTCACCATCGCCGCATTCCTCCTTTAATCTAACACGGAGTGCGACGTGGCTGCGGAAACCTTTTCAAAGTCGCTCTCCGTTAAAAAAAAATAATACCTTTGACAAAATACGTGCCGGCAGACAGACACGCCTCAGAGGGTTTAAGGGTGGCTTCATGTCGGAATGATAAAGTCTCCCCGTCCGGACATGAAAATGCCACTTTGTTACACACAAAAAAAGAATCAACAACAGAGAAATGCCCACAAGCATTTGAAAAGCCGCACCACGTCGCACTTGAAATAGCTCTTACATTAGTGGTAGACACAGGAATCGCATTTTTATTTACGCTCTTACCAACGCGATGGAAAGCAAAACAAAGCAAAGCAGAGCAAAACAAAACGAACAAACGAAAACCCTGCACATAACGCCGTTACGTGCCCAAGTGGTATTGTACGTCATTCTAGCACTGCACCCCGGGGCGTACGGTACATGGGAACGAGCACACGCCACAAATCGTCTCGAATCACTCCCTACAGCTGTAAGGCGCCTTGAAGCGTGCACCCCCAACATTCTTCTTTGCGCATCTGTGAAAGGTAAACTCTTGAGCAAACTCTGAACCAGCTCTAAGGAAACTAATCCGATTAGACGTAACTTTGACTCATCTTTTTGCGCTCAGTGCTGGATTGCTCAAACTCCAGCTAGGGTTAGGGTTAGCATTACCACCCTACTTAGACACTTTGTTTACGCTCAGTGCTGGATTTTGGGAACTTCAGGACGAGTGGGAATTTTCTCCTATCTGTCCATTCTGTTTTGTTTTGGAGACTCTTGGCTGCCTATGTTGTACAGTGCAGCGTGAAGGAAACATTTTCCAAAACTGTGTCAGCTCAAGAGTTGTAAGAAAACCTCTCCAGCTGCTACAACTCTCTTCATTTTTGTCATTTAATGTGACACTCGATGTATAACTGGAGCCTCACATATGCAAATGGTGCGGCTCCAGTTCGACACCCAGTTCGACACCACTTTACAGTATATGACAAAAGCATGGCAAACTGTGCCGGACCAGCAGATAACTTCCGCTTATTTTGACCATATTAAACATTGGAAATCTTCCCACTTGCATTTGTGACACTTGATTTTGGCTCCACCTAAGAAACTCTTAAATCTTCTAACACTTTTCTCTTCTCCCGCAACACACTTGTCTGTCGGCACTATGTGGAAGCGTTGCATGACAACCCATCTCACCACGGAAAGGAACCTAACAGCTTTGGTAAGAGAGTAGAATTACCTGAAGAACTGCTTTCCATGGAAGCAGGACCAAGCGATGTAGCATTTTTATAGTACCAGGAAAGGAGAAGCGGCACTTCGCCTTTGCCACACAGGCACAAGGCGACGTGCAGCAGACGCCGTAGTCAGCAGGATTCGAACCTGAGCGGGGAGTCCTCAATGGATTTCAAGTCCATCGCCTTAACTACTCGGCCACAACTACAGTGAGCTCGCCGCCGCCGCATTCCTCCTCCGGAGTGCGAGGTGTCTGCGGAAACCTTTTTAAAGTCGCTCTCCGTTAAAAAAAAAATACCTTTCACAAGATACATGCCGGCAGACAGACACGCCTCAGAGGGTTTAAGGCTGGCTTCACGTTCAAATGATAAAGTCTCACCGTCCGGATGTCAAAATGCAACTTTGGCAGACAGAAAAAAAACATCAACAAACCACAAATGTGGACAAGGATTTTACAAGCTGCACCACACTGCACTTTCAAAAGCATTTACATTCGTGTTAGACGCAGGAATTGCCTTTGATTTGCGCGCTTACGAACGCCATACAAATAAAACAGGTCTACGGGTCTGAAACCTGCTCCACGGAAAACAGTTCTGTTGCGCTTTTGATCAAAGGGAGATTCTCTGTTCTTACTTTTTCATGACATAACACCCAAAGGGGCTTCTTTGGAGCTGGATTCCAACCAGCATCCTAAAGTTTCTTGGTCGTATCCTTTACAGTCCTCTGTTCGGTCGACATGGAACAGAAGGGGGCAGCTTTCCTCACACATACAGTGCAGTTCTGCATCAGACCTCTAACTCGTTTCCTTAGCTTGGATTTAAGCCACGAAGCAGGCTTCTACTGTATAAACGTCTAGAGGAATCACAAACTATTTGAGAGGCCATCATCCCAGGGGGAACTGACAAAGTCTATCCCTAAACACCTAGCGCAGTCTCTCGAGAGACTGTCAAAAATCGCTTTCTCCGTTTGTGCTGCAAGTAAGTGAAAATGCGGTCTCAACCCAGAGCCACTTGGCAGCAGCGGCACGTAAATACTGTTACTGCCACTGCTCGATACCGACGTTAGCCTACTATACCATGTTCAGCCACCGCTAGAAAATGTACAGCTCTAGTACTGGAGCAAACAGAAGGAGGGCCAACATCTAACAGGCACACGTGTCAGACATAGAGAGCGCCGAGGATGGGATTCGAACCCATGCGTGCAGAGCACAATGGATTAGCAGTCCATTGCCTTAACCACTCGGCCACCTCGTCAATGAAACTGGGCTGTCCAGACACGGGTTGGCACGCTCCAGATGATCTTTTTCTTTTTTTTCCCTCGTACTCGAGGGTCCTTTTCCTGTTCCACATGCGATTTCAACATTTTCCTTGGGAGATGTCAAGCCAGCAAGCCACTGCTGTGGTTCAGTGGCCAGTGTGGAGTTCAGTGGCCCTGTTGTACACAGAAAGCACATTGAGCTCCTTGGACATGAAAAGTTCCAGATAAAAGCCATTTGTCATCCTTTCTCTTGGTGTCGATGTTGCTATTGTATGTAAAGGTGGCAACTTGCTCAGCGAGCAGGCGGAGCACACACCGAATGCAGATGTGTCTGAGTGGTGTGTCCAAGTGGCTGCAAAAAAACAGTACTCCCGGGGCGCCGTGGCTTAGTTGGTTAAAGCGCCTGTCTAGTAAACAAGAAATCCTGGGTCCGAATCCCAGCGGTGCCTTTTTTTGTGCTGTGTTCTCGAACAGAACTGGTCATTATGGACAACCGCATACGCCTAGACTTAATTAAATGCAAGTATTCATTTCCTGTCTTGAACGACTTGTTTTTCTTAAAATGGATGCAACTTGCAAAACATGAAATACAAACCTCGCTAATCAGCGCTCGCGGCTGGCAAAAAAAAAAGAAGTCAGCAATGTTTTTTTTCTTTAACCTTAACCCTGCTAATGGAGAAGAGTTAAACGACCGAGTCTATGCAGCTTAAACGGTGCTCACGTCGGGTTCTTAGCTGAAAGGGTGATAAATCCCGCTCACCCCAGTCCTTAATCTTTTAAAAGGATACAAAATTGAACCTAGTCGCCACATCACATACATCCTGTTCAACGATAAAAAGGTGACATCTATCCTCGATCCAGAGTAAATCCCACGTTGAGGGCATATTTTTTTCCACTTTACCATGAGTCGGGCTCGGCTGCACAGAGGCGAGAGCAGAGCAATGAGGTCACGGGGACAGGAGAGCCACACGCTGGCGGTTTAAACACGCGGAAGAAAACTGAGGGATCCACAGTATGTGGACCCTCCGTGCGCCATCAGTCCGCACTCCGGACTCTGAATCCTGCCATCCGAGTTAAGATCTCGGCGGAACCTGAGGCGCAGTTCTTTCTTAAAACGTAATCTGGTGAGCATTTCTAGAATCGTACTTGTATAGATGCAGCCTTTAATGTGTTGCTAGGTTAAAATTGATGACTTCTTGAACTTCAGTAGGCAACTGCCCTCTTGATTTTGGATTTAATTTCTTTATTACAGGGGCGCTTTTATGAAGACCGAGTCATGTTCAGGTACTTTGCTTGATGGAGGAAGCATATTTCGGACTCTGTGATCTGCTCACCTGGAAAGGTCTGCTGTACTACTACAAGAGAGAAGTAGAGTCTGGAAGAATGGACAATTTTATGATGCTTTGGAAGATAATGTTTTTTTTTTTCTTTGAAATTGAAATGAATCAGAATATCAGTGCAAAAGACAAACTCTTGGTTTGGTTTAAAGAGATATGGTTTTAAAACAGACAAAATGTAGAAAACAGGTGTTTCTCACTTTTGGAAGAGAATGGACCGGGGGTAATATTTTACAAGTTATATAATAGTAAAATATTATATAATAGGGGTAATAGTCGCGAGGGGCTTCAGCTTTTTCGTGCTTAATATGGTGCGCTGTGGCCACGGCAGATATGGGATCTATAAAAGCCGAAAATTCTCCGATCATTGCCTGACACAGCTCCTCAAAGCTATTACAGACCTCAGGTCCTTGTCTAGACATCCACTCGTGGACCGCTCGGCTGGTAGTTTTCCTTACTAACATAGCCTTTTCCTGTTCGGACGCTTCGGGCATAAACTGCAAAGTATATCTCAGCTCATCAATGTAGGTCTCCACATTATTCCCTGACACTGTCGGGTCAAACCTTTCTACATCTTTGGCTAACTGCCTCAGGGAGTGGAGGTTAATTTTTACAGTTTCTCCGTGGGCAGGGAGACGGCCGTGATCAGGAGCAGGGGGTCTATGCCTGAATTGAATCGCCCTTGCGTCTCGCGCAGGACTCGGCGATCTCCCCCATGCCGATCCGACCACAGACCCTGGCCGGGAGAAATCTCCTGGGTGAGCGCTCCGGGCTGCTAGGTGGGCTGGCATGTAAGTGGGATCTAGCCTGTTTTGCTTCCAGTACGGCAGCATCTAACTCCTTTTGCCTTTCCTGGCTGAGCTCATTTAAACTCTCAATTTCTTTTTCTTTTTCTTTCAAGCTCGCTTCTAGGTCTCTCCTAGCTACCTCAGCCGCAGTTTCTCTAGCAGACAGGTCATCTAATTTACCTAAAACTTCCCTGAGTCTGTCTTCACTTTCCTCACTTTTCACTCTCTTTTCTCTGATTATATCCAACAACTCAACTTGCTCCGCCTTATATCTTTCTAGCTTTCCCTGAAGCGTTTGAAACTTTGTCAGCTCGGACAAAGACAGTTCCAGCTGTTTAGCTAGATTTAAGGCGAAACTAGATAGGACCTGAACTGCGTTCACAGACCCTCCTGTGTTAAGCTGGTTCGCTACCTTAGCTACTAAATCTACTTGCAGCTTCTCAATATCATCAAAGTTCAACTTTTCGATACCACTCCAGTAACCAGGATTGTCGTCGCTAGAAATAGTACTTATAAGCGACTCCACTTCAGACATTTTAGCAGCCATTGTCATTACGTCAGAGAAACTTTAAGAGTATTACTTTTTTTCCTTTTACCAAAATACAGTATGGAATCTAAACACCCGAGCAGATGGATTTCCAATCAGCACACGTTACACTAAACGCTAGAAAACAGGGGGATTTCTTTACGCAGTTATCAGCACACCCGGTATTCGCGTATAAAAGCCACGGTGCTGTGCTGAACTTGAACTCACAGCAACATCAGTTATTCTGTGCGATTGAGTCTCATTTCATTCTAAACTCGCCCACCCAGGGACGCCATTAAATGTAGTGGTTTGATGGGTTTACTGAGACACTTATTAATTGTAGCAGTAATCACGAGGTTGTTCGTTGGGGCTTTTAGAAAATCAATCGCCAGAACAACTAACAACGCACACACACGGGTTCAATACACGAGATACATTTATTAATATAAATTGTGCACCAAACATATACTAGTCTGCCTGGATACGAGCGGCAGACCTTACTGTGAGGGTTATCAATATACAAGATATATAATCTCGAAGAGATGCAAACACAAAGAGATACACAACAGAGAATATATGTCAATATATATCGTTCGGTTACCAAATCGCTAATCAGTGTTATTACCCATTATTACTCTAAACTCGGAAGTAAATACATTACTCATGAATTAAATTGATAACAACTTGTGTTGAGGTACAATTGAATTCTCGAGACGCAATGTAGAACATGGGGTTAACTTATCCACTGTGTATGGATTTGGAATTTCCCGGCACGAACACCAAACCAGCTGACAAGCTCTGTTGCAGCCTCTGTTCCAGCGGTTGTCCAATGGGCGTTGTGTCGGCGTCCTCTGGCTACCAGCCAACCAGTCAAGGTGCAGCTCGGAGTAGGACGGGCGGAGGAATCTGACTGCGGCGCGCAGGGCAGTCGTTGCTCCGAGGGGATCCACCAGCAGTCCGGCTGGCTAGTAGAAAGTCTCTATGCACAGAGTGTGACCGCGAGTCCTCACAAGTCACTCTTTTGCCTGGGAAGAAACTGGTTCGTTCCCGGTCCAGCGCTGCTTCTGAATAAGCTATTCAGGTTGTCGACGAGGGTCCAACTGTAGGCTGCCGTTGATCAAACGGAGCATTCACGTTAGTAGAATTCTGAGTACGTACGGGATGCTTGGCCTCGCGCTTAGAACAAAGTCCAAGTCCCTATGCAGACAACAGCAGTTGTCACGTGATTGTCTCTGAGGATGCGCGAAAATGGCCAAGGAGAGCCCCGATCTGAGCTTGCGCTCCCTTTTTGACCAAGACACAGATGTGTGCTGATTGGTTGAGAGTTTGGCGGGCATTGGAGACCCACGTGGTATTACCACGCCCTGCCAGTCCCTGATTGGTTGGTCAAGGTGAGATATAAGTCACTTACTCTTGACACTTAAGAATGCAGTCCAGATGTCCATTCAGCACTCCCTAGACAGATAGGCGCCAATGGATGACCATTGATCATGATAGCCAGGCTTAGCTAAGTGCATCCCTGTCTGGGAGCTGTTCCCTATCAAAAGAAAACAACTTAAATCAGTCTGCATGAATACTTTCTCTGTGGCTGCACCACAGAGATGGGGGGTGAGATGGGGCTTCATTTAGGACAGCATACCAACGCTTAATTCTGTCTTATTAACAAGCATTGCCGCTACACTTGTATCCCAACTTTTGCAACTCGCAACTGAAAACCCACTGAAGCTAAGCAGGTGTGAGCCAGGTCAGTACCAGGATGAGGGTGAGCTACAGGGAAAAACAAAGCTTCCAGCTGGAAGTGGTGTTAATGGGCGCTCACTCTGAGGTCTGTACGGGTCCCAATGTCCCAATATAGTGACGGAGAAGCTGTGTTGGAAAAAGGGCGCTGTCTTTTGGATGAGATGTAAAACCGAGGTCATAGTGCTCTGTGGTCATTAAAAATGACCACCAAAACCTTTGACAAAAGCTCTTGGTAATTGATGGTCTTCAATAATGCTTCTCCTTTAGGTACATTTTAAATCAGCTGAAAAATGCTGTGAAATGGGGGGGCACTTCAGGCCAGTGTAGGATTTGGGTTACAAGAACTATGAAACTGCACGAGAAAGCCCGTACACTGAATTACACGGCTTTCTATTCAAAGGACAAAAGAAATTCCCTGAGCTTGATTTTTTGCAGCACAGAGAGGACCACTGTTGTGAGGTCGGTTAGCTCAGTTGGTTAGATGGTGGTGCTAGTAACGCCAAGGTTGCGGGTTTGAGCCGCGTACGGGCCAGGTCCTTTTCTCCTCTCTTACCAAAGCTGTTAGGTTCCTTTCCGTGGTGAGATGGGTTGTCATGCAACGCTGCCACATAGCGCCGACAGACAAGAGTGTTGCGGGAGAAGAGAAATGTGTTTGAAGATTTAAGAGTGTCTTAGGTGCAGCCAAAATCAAGTGTCACAAATGCAAGTGGTTGGATTTCCATTGTTTAATATGGTAAAAATAAGCGGAAGTAATCTGCCGGTCCGGCACAGTCTGCCATGCTTTTGTCATTTACTGTAAAGTGGTATTGAACTGGGTGTCGAACTGGAGCCTCACCATTTGCATATGTGAGGCTCCAGTTATACATCGAGTGTCACATTAAATGACAAAAATGAAGAGAGTTAAAGCAGCTGGAGAGGTTTTCTTACAACTTTTGAGCTGACACAGTTTTGGAAAATGTTTCCTTCACGCTGCACTGTACAACATAGGCAGCCAAGAGTCTCCAAAACAAAACAGAATTGACAGATAGGAGAAAATTCCCACTCGTCCTGAAGTTCCCAAAATCAAGCACTGAGCGTAAACAAAGTGTCTAAGTAGCGTGGGAATGCTAACCCTAACCCTAGCGTAAAAAGATGAGTCAAAGTAACGTCTAATCGGATTAGTTTCCTTAGAGCTGGTTCAGAGTTTGCTGAAGAGTTTACCCAGTGGGCACTGATTCGTCAAATATACGTATATTCACGGCGAAAATACGGCTATACGTATATATACGTCGCCTCGACGTATAATCAAAGTCGAATTGCAACCGTAAAATCGACGACATTAATAAACGCATATATAACGTCGAAAACACATCTAACACAGTGCCTGAGGCTTTTTACTGTATGTATCGTGTGTGCCGCAACTAGGAGTATACGGCACTCTGCACAGTGTACGAAGTAAATTATTTTCGCAGTAATTAATTTACACGTGTATAATAAATATAGTAAATATAATAAATTAATTACTGCGAAAATTACTTCGTACACTGTGCAGAGTGCCGTATACTCCTAGGTAAGTTAGGTACATCTTTTTGCCCAAAACTGAAGGGGCGACATTCCTCCCTCCCCCCGTGATGCCAGGCCTGTCCCCATCCTATTCCATAATGTCATTATACTGTATATAATACCATACAACAGTGACCGATCCTTACTAACTGCATGCGTTAAAATTGCACATCAGCTCATAGCAGGGGGCACATAGCCGCGATGTATTATCAATGTTAAATTTCAACCATAATATCGACAACATTAATAAACGCATACGTTGAGAAAATATCGAACCCAGCATATTTTCCGGTTATATACCACAATGCATTGCTAGTATTCGTTGGTCACCATTTTGGACACGTTTTTCAAACGTAGAAGTATATCCGCAAATATCTCAGCAATCCTCTTTTGACGAGTAAGTATGAACAATAATAATACTATCTGAATACATACAGATCTTTCTTAATATTATTTTGATTAAAATAGTAAGTGAATAAGCAAAAAATGGCACATAAAATAGTGGAGCTTTTTAAACGTCTGTACTTACTGCGCCCCATAAGAAATCGTTTGTCCCCGTTCAAAAGAGGTTGTGCGATGTCCTGCAGCGTTCGCAAAGCAAACCTTTGACAGTTTGAAAAGAGGAATTTATTCTGCTTCCTGTGCGTGCAGTAGTTACAAAGTTGAACGTCTTTACACGATCTGCTGCAGTTTTCAGTGGGCGGGCGTTGTCAAATGGCTTGGAAAAACGCACTGTGTTTCGGCTCGGCAAACATCGTGAGCAGTGTCCTGCATGTTTTCTGTGTATAGCTGTCTTTTAACGCATACAGAATTCATTCGAAATGGGGAATGGTGTGAATGGGGAAGATGACACTAAATCGTTTTGCCGTTTCTCTATTCTTATTCTATGTTGTACTTTCAAACTTTGGGTACTCTTTAATTAGGACAGACTTTATTGCTCAACTTCTATGATGCAAGCCAAATTTTATACATTTATTTCAGCTTTGAGCTTAGTAAACCGTTCATTTTTTAGATTATACTAAAGAAGATATTAATCATCATTAATTTGGGAAGTAATATTATATAATTTTCTCCTAGCTGCGGTGCTGAAGTCCCGCCCTAAATCAGCAGAAAAAGAAATAAAGGAGCACGCAATGTGTTACTTGAAGAATGCATATGCAAGGCAGGGGGCCAGGAGATCTGGACACTGAAAATACTAGGTTTTTGGTTCTAACTGTTAGGACAATTACACAGGGTTTGCAAATAGTGGACAAAAATCGTCTTAACTTCCATTGTAATATTTTTTTTCTTGGAAATATAGAAGTTGTACATTTTAAAATGTATATTTGAATCAAAATGTGGTTTTGAGTTAGTGTGTTAATGTAATTAGTTTGTGTTTGCCGTTACTATACTGTATATTGCCATATTACCAGAATTTGTAGCTGAAGTTTAAGACTAGTTGTGTTTTTTATGATTATTGCCCATATGTTGATTGTTGATTGATTGTATACAATGTATAATTTGAAATACATATTTTTCAGGTGTGAATGTGTATTTTCAGAATAAATTTCTAAACCAAATCATTGGGTTGATTTACTAGTTTCTACACCTGTAAAACCTAACTTTGATGTATAATAGACCTCTACCCATATACGTATAATAGACCTCTAAAGTTATCCGTATAATAGACCTCTAACCATATACATATAATAGACCTCTAAAGTTATCCGTATAATAGACCTCTACCCATATACGTATAATAGACCTCTAAAGTTATCCGTATAATAGACCTCCAACCATATACGTAGAATAGTCCTCTAAAGTTATCCGGAACTCCTACCATATATGTATAATAGTCCTCTAAATTTATCCGTATAATAGAACTCCAACCATTTACGTATAATGAACATCTAATCATAGACGTATAATTGACGTATAACAATAGACGTATATTAGAATTTCATTCTAGACGAATTGCAGACCACATTTAGACGTCTAAGGTATGCGTTTAATAGACGTATATTATACGTCTTTTGCCCACTGGGTTACGTCTCAACAGAAACGCTCTTTAGCTCTTTCAGTGTTATGCAGAGAACAGCGTCTGTCGAGATCACTTTTGAGTCAGCGCGAAACGCCGTGTGCTGTCAGTTTGATTTCATATTGCTCGTAGCGGCGCCCGGCTTTTGTCTGTCAAACGTTAGGTTGCGCTTCTTCATGCTGCATCGACGGCATGAGTGGAGCTTTTTAAACGTCTGTACTTACTGCGCCCCATAAGAAATCGTTTGTCCCCGTTCAAAAGAGATTTTGCGATGTCCTGCAGCGTTCGCAAAGCAAACCTTTGACAGTTTGAAAAGAGGAATTTATTCTGCTTCCTGTGCGTGCAGTAGTTACAAAGTTAAACGTCTTTACACGATCTGCTGCAGTTTTCAGTGGGCGGGCTTTGTCAGATGGCTTGGAAAAACGCACTGTGTTTCGGCTCGGGAAACATCATGAGCAGTGTCCTGCATGTTTTCTGTGTATAGCTGTCTTTTGACGCATACAGAATTCATTCGAAATCATTGATTTCTCCAATTATCAAGGGTCCCTTAAAGGATGAGTCAAAGTAACGTCTAATCGGATTAGTTTCCTTAGAGCTGGTTCAGAGTTTGCTCAAGAGTTTACCTTTCACAGATGTGCAAAGAAGAATGTTGGGGGTGCACGCTTCAAGGTGCCTTACAGTGCGTTGTTTCCGACACAGTGTGGCCGGGTGTTTTCCGAGTTATCGCACGGATTGGGCACGCCCACAAGCCGAGAGCCGCAGGCGATGAGCCCGGGGCTGAACGGGCCCCACTGGCTAGTTTGTAAGGCCAGGTGCATTGCCAACCACGACCGGCAGCGCAGAGGCTTTGAAGGCGGTCTGGGCTCCTGCAGCTGTGCAGCCACGCACTCTGGTTTCTCTTCATCTCGTACAAATCTTTCGCCTTTTATTAAAGATATCCGTGGAGAGGAGCATGAATAAGTTCCATGCAATTTTTGTGCTTCCCTGCCTTCGGGTGGGGCGCAGCCTGGCTGGTCAAAGAGAGAAAACAAAAACGTTCGCAATCACTCTTGTTATGGCAATTGTGGCCGTCTGCTCCGCGAGTCCTCGGTCTCCGGCTGTCTGATTGGCGCTCTTTTCTTTGGGGGGCGGGAAGTGTCCGGCCGCAGGGGATCTTGGGACCTCGCTTTGCATAGCGGCTTCCCAGAGTGCGTCGTTTCCGGCACAGTGTGGCTGGGTGTTTTCCGACTTATCGCACGGATTGGGCACGGCCGCAAGCTGAGAGCCGCAGGCGATGAGCCCGGAGCTGAACGGGCCCCACTGGCTCGTTTGTAAGGCCAGGTGTATTGCCAACCATGACCGGCAGCGCAGAGGCTTTGAAGGCGGCCTGGGCTCCTGCAGCTGTGCAGCCACGCACTCTGGTTTCTCTTCATCTCGTACGAATCTTTCGCCTTTTACTAAAGATTTCCGTGGAGAGAAGCATGAATGAGTTCCACGCAATTTTTGTGCTTCCCTGCCTTCGGGTGGGGCGCAGCCTGGCTGGTCAAAGAGAGAAAACAAAAACGCTCGCAATCGGTCTTGTTATGGCGATTGTGGCAGTCTGCTCCGCGAGTCCTCGGTCTCCGGCCGTCTGATTGGCGCTCTTTTCTTTGGGGGGTGGGAAGTGTCCGGCCGCAGGGGATCTTGGGACCTCGCTTTGCATAGCGGCTTCCCAGAGTGCGTCGTTTCCGGCACAGTGTGGCCGGGTGTTTTCCGAGTTATCGCACGGATTGGGCACGCTCGCAAGCCGTGAGCCGCAGGCGATGAGCCCGGAGCTGAACGGGCCCCACTGGCTCGTTTGTAAGGCCAGGTGCATTGCAAACCACGACCGGCAGCGCAGAGGCTTTAAAGGCGGACTGGGCTCCTGCAGCTGTGCAGCCACGCACTCTGGTTTCTCTTCATTTCGTACAAATCTTTCGTCTTTTACTAAAGATTCCCGCGGAGAGAAGCATGAATGAGTTCCATGCAATATTTGTGCTTCTCTGCTTTCGGGTGGGGCGCAGCTGGGCTGGTCAAAGAGAGAAAACAAAAACGCTCGCAATCGGTCTTGTTATGGCGATTGTGGCCGTCTGCTCCGCGAGTCCTCGGTCTCCGGCCGTCTGATTGGCGCTCTTTTCTTTGGGGGGCGGGAAGTGTCCGGCCGCAGGGGATCTTGGGACCTCGCTTTGCATAGCGGCTTCCCAGAGTGCGTCGTTTCCGGCACAGTGTGGCCGGGTGTTTTCCGAGTTATCGCACGGATTGGGCACGCTCGCAAGCCGTGAGCCGCAGGCGATGAGCCCGGAGCTGAACGGGCCCCACTGGCTCGTTTGTAAGGCCAGGTGTATTGCCAACCACGACCGGCAGGGCAGAGGCCTTGAAGGCGGCCTGGGCTCCTGCAGCTGTGCAGCCACGCACTCTGGTTTCTCTTCATCTCGTACAAATCTTTCGCCATTTACTAAAAATTTCCATGGAGAGGAGCACGAATGAGTTCCCTGCAGTTTTTGTGCTTCCCTGCTTTCTGGTGGCGGGCAGCTGGGCTGGTCAAAGAGAGAAAACAAGCACGTTCGCAATCGCTCTTGTAATGGTGATTGTGGCCGTCTGCTCCGCGAGTCCTCGGTCTCCGGCCGTCTGATTGGCGCTCTTTTCTTTGGGGGGCGGGAAGTGTCCGGCCGCAGGGGATCTTGGGACCTCGCTTTTCATAGCGGCTTCCCAGAGTGCGTCGTTTCCGGCACAGTGTGGCTGGGTGTTTTCCGACTTATCGCACGGATTGGGCACGGCCGCAAGCTGAGAGCCGCAGGCGATGAGCCCGGAGCTGAACGGGCCCCACTGGCTAGTTTGTAAGGCCAGGTGCATTGCCAACCATGACCGGCAGCGCAGAGGCTTTGAAGGCGGCCTGGGCTCCTGCAGCTGTGCAGCCACGCACTCTGGTTTCTCTTCATCTCATACGAATCTTTCGCCTTTTACTAAAGATTTCCGTGGAGAGGCGCATGAATGAGTTCCATGCAATTTTTGTGCTTCTCTGCCTTCGGGTGGGGCGCAGCTGGGTTGGTCAAAGAGAGAAAACAAGCACGTTCGCAATCGCTCTTGTAATGGTGATTGTGGCCGTCTGCTCCGCGAGTCCTCGGTCTCCGGCCGTCTGATTGGCGCTCTTTTCTTTGGGGGGCGGGAAGTGTCCGGCCGCAGGGGATCTTGGGACCTTGCCTGCATAGCGGCTTCCCAGAGTGCGTCGTTTCCGGCACAGTGTGGCCGGGTGTTTTCCGAGTTATCGCACGGATTGGGCACGCTCGCAAACCGTGAGCCGCAGGCGATGAGCCCGGAGCTGAACGGGCCCCACTGGCTCGTTTGTAAGGCCAGGTGTATTGCCAACCACGACCGGCAGGGCAGAGGCCTTGAAGGCGGCCTGGGCTCCTGCAGCTGTGCAGCCATGCACTCTGGTTTCTTTTCATCTCGTACAACTCTTTCGCCTTTTACTAAAGATTTCCGTGGAGAGGAGCACAAATGAGTTCCCTGAAATTTTTGTGATTTCCTGCTTTCGGGTGGCGGGCAGCTGGGCTGGTCAAAGAGAGAAAACAAGCACGTTCGCAATCGCTCTTGTAATGGTGATTGTGGCCGTCTGCTCCGCGAGTCCTCGGTCTCCGGCCGTCTGATTGGCGCTCTTTTCTTTGGGGGGCGGGAAGTGTCCGGCCGCAGGGGATCTTGGGACCTCGCTTTGCATAGCGGCTTCCCAGAGTGCGTCGTTTCCGGCACAGTGTGGCCGGGTGTTTTCCGAGTTATCGCACGGATTGGGCACGCTCGCAAGCCGTGAGCCGCAGGCGATGAGCCCCGAGCTGAACGGGCCCCACTGGCTCGTTTGTAAGATCTGCGGCAGATCGTGTAAAGACGTTCAACTTTGTAACTACTGCACGCACAGGAAGCAGAATAAATTCCTCTTTCAAACTGTCAATGGTTTGCTTTGCGAACGCTGCAGGACATCGCACAATCTGTTTTGAACGGGGACAAACGATTTCTTATGAGGCGCAGTAAGTACAGACGTTTAAAAAGCTCCACTCATGCCGACGATGCAGCATGAAGAAGGGCAACCTAACGTTTGACAGACAAAAGCCGGGCACCGCTACGAGCAATATGAAATCAAACTGACAGCACACGGCGTTTCGCGCTGACTCAAAAGTGATCTCGACAGACGCTGTTCTCTGCATAACGCTGAAAGAGCTAAAGAGTGTTTCTGTTGAGACGTAACAAGCTTGTTTCTTTCTACCATGATGTTACCATGACAAAATCTGTCTTTAAACACCTTGCTCAGTCTCTGACGAGACTGTCAAGAATTGCTTTCGCCGATTGTATTGCAAACCGGCGGAAGCGGGGTATTGGGAAAAGTTTTCAACTAGCAATAATCGCGCATCGGCTAAACCTCACAGGCTACGATACTGCCACTGCGCAAAGCTGACGGTTGCCAGGCAACCGCGTGGATCCTATGGAAATCGTTATCAATCGTCTCATGGCATGTCGTTGCTGTAACGCTTCATATTTGCGGCCGGACACTTCCCGCCCCCCAAAGAAAAGAGCACCAATCAGACAGGCGGAGACCGAGGACTCGCAGAGCAGACGGCCACAGTCGCAGTAATAAGAGTGATTGTGAGCGGTTTTGTTTTCTCTCTTTGACCAGCCCAGCTGCGCCCCACCCGAAGGCAGGAAAGCACAAAAATTGTATGGAACTCATTCATGCTCCTCTTCATGGAAATCTTTAGTAAAAGGCAAAAGATTTGTACGAGATGAAGAGAAACCAGAGTGCGTGGCTGGACAGCTGCAGGAGCCCAGGCTGCCTTCAAGGCCTCTGCCCTGCCGGTCGTGGTTGGCAATGCACCTGGCCTTACAAACGAGCCAGTGGGGCCCGTTCAGCTCCGGGCTCATCGCCTGCGGCTCTCGGCTTACCTGGCAGGGGAGATACCTTGATCAGCCTGTAGTTGGAGTAGTTGGATTGTTTTCTTGTTTTGTGGAAGCAGTGTTTGTTTTGCAGTTTGAGATGGCAACCTTTGGGTCCCGCAAGAATGCTGTACGTTTTGAGCTTTTGGATGACCTCTTCATGGATCGTATGCAGTTCAGCAGAAAAGTGTTACAGAAGGAACTTGGCTTTGAACCTCGGCACTTGGATTTCATCTTTGCTCTCCCAGGTCAGAAAGCATTTGAGGTTGTATTTGGTACCTATCCTCTGTTTGAACAATGCGTGGATGTGTTTGAGGCAAAAAGAGGGAAAGTTCCTGCACTTGAGAAGATCAACTTGCAGCCTCTGACACAGAGAGAGAGGAAAACGGTGCATGTTGTTATGTTCTCGGAACTGGCAAAGACGGAGGACATTCACACCTGGCTTAAGCAGTACTGCACCGTCCACCATGGAACTGAGGTTAGAGATGTTGACGGTATAAAAACAGGAGCAAGGAAATTCGAGGTTCGCTTACTACCGGACAATGTAAATGGAGGCTTAAGGCACCTGCCCTCTACAATCCGGCTGGGCGCCTGCAATGGCTATGTTTTTTATGTGGGACAACCAAAGGTGTGTCGGCGCTGTGGTGCTGTGGGACACCTGGCATCTTCCTGCACTGTGAAATGCTGCAAGACCTGTGGCAAACAGGGACATTTAGCCTCTGACTGTTCAATGCTGCCAAAGTGCAATTTATGTGGCTCGGAAGGACACGTTTTTAAGAACTGCCCTCACGCCTACGCCAATAAACTCAAAATGAGAAAGGATGAGGCAGTGCTTGTTTCAGCCAAACCGGCCCGAAAAGCCAAAGCAAACAACAAGTCAAACAAAGAACCCTTGTTGGACAAAGAGTCTCAGCCTCCAGCCAGGATCAGTCCTGCTGTGGCTCCGGGGCCGGTGGAAGAGAAATCCACTACGCTCCCACAACCGCAGACTGCACCAGACAAGCACGAGGGTTTGAAAACCCCCGAGAACAGCGAGGACCCCTCCCCCATTCCTGCTCCTCAGAACGAGGGCCAGTGTGGGGCCCCCCGGTGGAGCGGGTCCAGCGACGATACCCAGGATTCAGCGGAGCTGCTTTTCTCAGACTCTGCAAGTGCTACAGATGCCCTCCTCTCCTCCATCCAGTCCATCACGGAGGATCTGCAACAGCTGGTGGGTGAGGGGGAAGAGGAGACTGGTGCATCGGCTGCACCCCTTTCCCCTCAGTGCTCCCAGGAGCTGGACTTGAGGAAAAGGAAAAATGACTCTGTTTTCTCCCCGAGCGAGGAGGAAGGAGAGAATGGCGATGGGGACAGCTGGAACCCCTCCACCCCTCCCTCTACCCCCTTCCTTGAAATGGACTCCGTGAATGCTTTTACTGCTGCCACCCTGATGAAGGCTCATTCAGAGGATGGCTGGCAGGAAATTGGTAAGAAGAAAAAGAAAAAGAAGAAGGTAACAGGTGAGACCGAAGAGAAATGTGTTTTGTAAAGACTGGTTCCACTTTCTTATGTAATATGGCTCTAAACATAATTTCTCTTAACACCAGAGGTATCAATGACAGAGTTAAATGCCAGTCTGTCTTTGATTACCTCCAGCAGAGAGAGGGAGATGTGTTGATGTTGCAGGAGTGTGCTTTAGCCTGTCAAGAGAGGTATAAAAGCTTTGAAGATAGGTGGGATAAAGGGCCTTCTGTTTGGTCAGGGGACAATAACAACAGAGCCTCTGGCGTGGCCATTCTTTTCAAAGGATGGGCTTTCAAATTGAAAAGTATTCAGAGGGTCATAGATGGCAGGTTGCTGTGTGTGGATGTGGAATGGGGGACCGTTAACCTGCGGCTAATCAATGTGTATTGTCCTACTGACGTGGGAGGAAGGGTGGAGCTACTCAAGGCACTCTCTCCCCTATTGTTAAGTAGCACAGACGTGATAGTGGGAGGGGATTTTAATTGTATCTTAGAGCACACAGACAGGCAGTCTAGCTCTCCGATAAAATTGGATTCCAGCTCACTGGCCCTGCAAAACTTAGTTCAAGACTTTAAACTCTCAGACACATATAGATGTATATATCCCACAACAGCAGGATATGCATGGTCAGGGAGGAATAGCAGCTCCAGAATTGACTATTGCTTTGTCTCAGAGAGAGTGAAAGTTGTTGGGGTCACTCTTCAGCCTGTCTTCTTCTCAGATCATCAGGCTTTAGGGTGTAGAGTGGAACTCCAGGGCGGGACTGTCTTTGGCCCAGGCCTCTGGAAACTCAACACAAAGCTGCTAGAGAACGAGGGGGTAGTATCCCGCTACAAGGAGAAACTATCACAGTGGCTGTCCTTGCAGTGTCTGTACGGGTCAGTAGGAGAGTGGTGGGAGGAGGTGAAGATGAGGACAAAGGCCTTTTTCATGGCTGAGGGAAGGAAGGCTGCTGCCAGACGGAGAGGAGTGCTAGCCAGGAAACAGAAGCAGCTGCAGCGTCTCTACACGATGCTGCACAGTGGCTTCGATGTGCTCGAGGATATCACCCTTTTAAAAAAGGACATCCGGAGCATAGCCGAAGAAAGTAGTCGAGGAGTGCTGTTAAGAGGCAGAGTGCAGTTCTTGGAAGAAAATGAGAAGTGTACTCGCTTCTTTTTCAGGAAAGTGGTAGGCTCCAAGTCTGTCATGGAAAGTGTAGTTGATGAGGAGGGACGAGAGAGAACAGAGCCGAGTGCTATCCTCTCCTACACCAAGGCCTTCTACTCAAGACTGTACAGCTCTACAGAGGTAAAGGATGAAGAAATTCATTTTTTTACCTCAAAGCTAGAAAACGTTTTGAGTGAAGAAGATAGGGAAGTACTTGAGAGGGATTTGACAGTAGAAGAGCTGAGACAGGCTATGGAGAGCTTACAGAAGGGGAAAACTCCAGGTGCTGACGGGCTCCCTAAAGAATTTTATTGCACCTTTTGGGATCTGCTTCAGGATCCGCTACTGGTCCTATTCGAGGAAAGATATAAGACAGAATTGCTGCCTGACTCCTTAAGAGAAGGCACTATCTCTCTCTTGTTTAAGAAAGGAGCAAAAAATGACATAAAGAACTGGAGACCCCTCAGCCTGTTAGGCGTGGACACTAAGATCCTGTCCAAAGCCCTTTTCCTGCACCTACAAAATGTAGTGGCCTCACTGGTAGGGAAAGAACAGACTTGTGGGATAGCAGGACGCCTGATGAGCGACAACCTGGCCTTGTTGAGGGATGTCTGTCTGTACTCTGAGGATCGCTCCCTCCCTCTTTGCATTTTAGGTGTAGACCTAGAAAAGGCCTTTGACCGCCTAAACCGGCAGTACTTAACATCGGGACTTGAGCACATGAAGTTTGGCCCCATCATGAGAAAGTGGATTAACCTGCTGTACACAGGTAGCAACAGCAGAGTCATGGTTAATGGCAATAGATCACGCCCCTTTGAAGTCTGTTCAGGGGCGAGGCAGGGCTGCCCATTATCCCCCTTGTTATGCGTTTTGGCTATGGAGCCCTTAGCCTGTGCCTTGCGCCAGGATCAGGCCATTAATGGGATACCAGTGCCTGGAAGTGGGGGAGGAGAGGTAAAGACATCTCTATACATGGATGACGTCACCCTGCTCCTCTCTGACAATGCCTCAATTAGCAGAGCTCTGCAGTGCTGTGATCGTTTCTCTTTGGCTTCCTCCGCAAAATTTAACAAATCTAAGAGTGAGATTTTTTATCAGAACTGGAGGGAGCCAAAAGAAGGACATGATCTCAGGCTGCAAGAGAAGAGAATTAAGGTCCTGGGGGTGTATTTTGGAGAAGAGATGGGAACAGTAAATTGGCAGAACAAATTGCCAATCTTAAACAAAAAACTGATGCAATGGAAGGACCGAGACCTCACCATGACAGGGAAGGTGCTGGTCATCAAAGCCGAGCTCTTGCCTGTCTTGAATTTTCTGGCTTCTACCTTCCCAATCCCACACCGTGTTGCGGCGGTGATGAGGAGATTGATGTTTCAATTTCTATGGGGTGGGAAGCAGGAAAGACTCAGAAGGGAAATAATGTACAGGCCGCTACCCTCAGGGGGGAAGTCTGTCCCAGATATTGCTACGAAGCTGCTGTGCATTTTCCTGGCCTCTGTGCTGAGAGGCTTTGCAACAGCACCTGCAGCGCGTACCTGGACTTATTTTTCCAGGCTCTGGGTAGGTAGGGAGGTGTTCAGAGTGTGGGGTGTCAGACCCAAGCTGGACGTCCCACTCTCTGACACATGCCCTGCAATTTATGGGACAGTTAAAAGTTTTCTAAGATCTCACCCAATTGGCCATATTCCCCTCCGAGATGTCAGCGTCCAAAAACTGGAAGATTTCGTTGCACCCCAGAACAATAGGCAGACCCATGTGGGCATTTTAACATCAGCCCAAACAAGGAAGGTGTGGAAACACACATCCTCTAAGTTTCTGTGCAACATTCACAGAGATTTAGCCTGGAGTGTCGTCCACCAGTGCTTACCGGTACGAACTTTCTTGTACCGTAGGGGCCTCACCCCCAGCCCTCGCTGCGTTAGGGTGGGCTGCGGCGAGGAGGAGACTGTATCCCATCTCCTGTGGTCCTGCTTTTTTGCTAAGGCCTTCTGGGCACAGTTTGAAGATTGGTTGCTGGCTCTCTCGCCCCAATTTACCCTGACCGCTGCTTTCGTCATATACGGCATCTCTCCTGTCAAACTTCCTCCTGACATGTTTGACAGGATCTGGGCCGTGGTGAACAGTGGGAAAGTTGCCCTGTGGAGAGTGAGGAACATGGGGCTGTTCAAAGGCATCGAGATCCCAGTCAAGGCAGCAGGTAGCCTGGCCCTGTTCATCACCCGAGAGAACTATTACCTCAGAGATCTGTGGAGAGAAGGGAGGGAGGAAGCAGAAAATCTGTGGGAAATAGAGAGCATAGGTCAATATCTCAAGAAACTGTGAAAAACATTATCAAGTTTAAGTAAAGAATGTGATTTGCACCAGAAAAAAAGAAAATTGTTGCTATGTAACTGTTACCATGTCAAAATGTAATGAGATGTGATCATATATACTGTTTTAAGTATGTATATGAATGTAAAGCTTTCTGATTTGTGATGTCCTGTATTTTTTTGTGAAAAGAAAATAAAGTTCTTAAAAATCGAAATCGGTTCACCCAGGGCGAGGCTCGGCCATTGCACTCCGGCTGTGCTGACCCCTGCGAATTCCCCAAATGTGGGAATCTCGACTGCATAATTTCTGGTAGTGGGGGACTGCGTTCGCGCTCTCCCCTGATGTGCTTGGTCCAAAATCAGATACGGGAGGGTTAGGACACCACGAGCTGCGTGGCTGCGGAAGGATCCCGGTTCGACAGGAGTGGACGCCGCTGCTGGTTCTCGCTGGCTTTTAGTTAGGGGTCCGGAGAAGCATCTCAAGCTAGTTCCACTACTCCTTCCGGACGTTCATTCCCTTTTCAAAGTCAGTCGTTTTGCTGTAGTCTGCGTTCTTTAGGCTGATTATCGAGGTTAGCCTTTATTTGGTCATGGGGGGCCTCGGTACTGTATGCTGAGTCTAAAGACAGTTTCACCCGTTTTCTGATTGCTCGGTTCTGTACCAGTGCAGACATGAAAACAGTGAATGGCTGTACCTCTACTGTATCCGTGCTCAATGAATGAAATCGGTAACAAATGAATATATGTCTAGTTATACGAAAAACGAGTGGTTTATCGACTCATCTTCATTTGCAGATTTAGAGGCAGCTTCGATATTCGTTTTACAGACGGGTTTTTTTTTTTGAATATGGGTCACACACATGCCACAGCAACAAAACATCTCTAGAGATGAGGCTATAGATCACCTTTCCATCCTGCAGGTTTTCCTCCCAAAGCCTACGGCACCAACGGCGACCCCTGCTGGCCGGGAGAGCAAAAGCTTACAGCACCTGGTATTCCCAGGCAGTCTCCCATCCAAGTACTAACCAGGCCCGACGCTGCTTAGCTTCCGAGATCAGACGAGATCGGGCGTGTTCAGGGTGGTGTGGCCGTAAGCAAAAGCCCCGCCGCCTGACTCGCTACTTGAAGCTGTGTGTGGCGGGGGTTCCGTGCCCCCCGAGCGGGACTGAAGGATCGTTCGTGTGCAACTCTTTGGAAAGGAGCTGCTTTCCAAATCGCATTGCGTGCCTGGATATTGGCGAATGCGCTCCCTTGTGTTGACTCGTCCCGCACTGGAGGAGGACAAACAATCTGCACGGAGGAGCACCAGGCAAGTCTTCACCAGACAAAAACCTCCAGTGCACAGCACTCTGGAAACATTTCGGGGCTTTCGCGTGTTTATTTCAGCACGTAAAGCGCACCGGTCCAACACGTCGGCCAGGCGCGCGGCGCCTCCGCCCTCTTGTGGCCTTGCGGCATCAGAGCAAGAGGCTCCTTCTCGCTGCCCTTCCGCTGTGTTGCAGGGCCCCGAGAGGGAACCCGGAGCGCGCACTTTGTGGGGGGCGGGGGACCGCGTTCGCGCTCTGCCCCCGGTCTCTTGCGCGAGTACTAAATCTCACGGACAGGGGGGCCTCGTCATTGATTGATACAGGTGAGACGGGGATTAGGAGGAGACCCCGACTGATGGGTAAAGGGGAGCACTAACACCAGAGGGACACCCCCGGCGTCTCTTTTTGAGAGACGCCCTGGGGTTTCCTAATGGCCAAGGAGGGTCGGGACCTCGGTTTGACCTCTGTGCAGCAGAGTGTCGCCATCAGGAGGCTGGGGCGTAAGAGAGCCACACAGCCCGCAGGGTGAGCGCTCCCTACTGGTCCCAGTCACACCTCTTGCAGGAGCAGCAGCAACCGGAGCTTTTCCGGGGTGGAATCTCCCATCCGGGTGCCGGCCAGGCTCACACCTGCTGGGCTGCCCCGGGGGTGAGCCCAGTCGAGAGTCGCAGGGCCAGATCTAGTCACCGGGGAGAAACGATACAAGTGAAGGATTGCTCGGCTCTCGGCACTTGAAAAGACCGACAAATGTCTCGTTCCCACCGGAGCTGAATGTACCCGCATGTGTGGTGTCGTCTTCTTCCCCCGCCCCGCTGTGTTTGCTGTATTGTCTCTGAAGCCGGCCCCCCCGAGACGAGACGGGCTGTTCCTGTGCCCCAATTAACACTTTACAGGTGCCATTCCCCGGCATTGTGGCCATTGTCGGTGCTCACACGCGATAAGATAAGGCGGAGGAGAGCGGGGCATGCCCAGCGGCAGACATTCAAGGAGGGGGCAGTGCGAGGTGAGGTGAGGTGCGACACGCCGGAGCCCCGACGCAGCTAATGCGGAGCACTTGTTGGACTGGCATCGAAAGGACGTGTGCGCACGGAGCGAGCCTTCCCTGCGGCGGAGCGTGGGAACTTTCTCCCCCCCTCCCGCTGCAGGAGTTGTGTGCACTGCAGCGGTGCTGAGAGAAAAGCACAGAAGGCAGCAGGCTCTGGAGAGCAGGTAAGAGACGGAGCCTTGTGGGCAGGCGAGCAGGCCCGTTTTTTGGAAATTGCTGAAAAGGTTTGTTCGGTGTGTGGCAGGCGCACGTCGCGAGCTTGCGTGGCGATCTACCGGTCTGGAGTTATGCAAATGAGGCCGAATTGCATCCCGGGACATGCTGCGAATGCGCAACGGCGACTGCAGATGTGTAGGAAACGGCGCGCTCGTTTTCTCGTTTTGCCCACACTTTTGAGTGTTAGTGTGGCGTGTGAGTGTGTGAAAGAGTGGGCCCAGCAGGAGGCGGTGGCGTGCGGGGCGAGGAGGTGGCCTAGGCTGCGCGATTTGTGCTGTGGGTGCGGGCCGCTTGCAGGGGCCTGTTTAACTCATACTTACCTGGCAGGGGAGATACTTTGATCAAGAAGGAGGTTCACCCAGGGCGAGACTTGGCTATTGCACTCCGGCTGTGCTGACCCCTGCGAATTCCCCAAATGTGGGAATCTCGACTGCATAATTTCTGGTAGTGGGGGACTGCGTTCGTGCTCTCCCCTGATGTGCTTGGTCCAAAATCAGATACGGGAGGGTTAGGACACCACGAGCTGCGTGGCTGCGGAAGGATCCCGGTTCGACAGGAGTGGACGCCGCTGCTGGTTCTCGCTGGCTTTTAGTTAGGGGTCTGGAGAAGCATCTCAAGCTAGTTCCACTACTCCTTCCGGACGTTCATTCCCTTTTCAAAGTCAGTCGTTTTGCTGTAGTCTGCGTTCTTTAGGCTGATTATCGAGGTTAGCCTTTATTTGGTCATGGGGGGCCTCGGTACTGTATGCTGAGTCTAAAGACAGTTTCACCCGTTTTCTGATTGCTCGGTTCTGTACCAGTGCAGACATGTCAAACAGTGAATGGCTGTACCTCTACTGTATCCGTGCTCAATGAATGAAATCGGTAACAAATGAATATATGTCTAGTTATACGAAAAACGAGTGGTTTATCGACTCATCTTCATTTGCAGATTTAGAAGCAGCTTCGATATTCGTTTTACAGACGGGTTTTTTTTTTTGAATATGGGTCACACACATGCCACAGCAACAAAACATCTCTAGAGATGAGGCTATAGATCACCTTTCCATCCTGCAGGTTTTCCTCCCAAAGCCTACGGCACCAACGGCGACCCCTGCTGGCCGGGAGAGCAAAAGCTTACAGCACCTGGTATTCCCAGGCAGTCTCCCATCCAAGTACTAACCAGGCCCGACGCTGCTTAGCTTCCGAGATCAGACGAGATCGGGCGTGTTCAGGGTGGTGTGGCCGTAAGCGAAAGCCCCGGCGCCTGACTCGCTACTTGAAGCTGTGTGTGGCGGGGGTTCCGTGCCCCCCGAGCGGGACTGAAGGATCGTTCGTGTGCCACTCTTTGGAAAGGAGCTGCTTTCCAAATCGCATTGCGTGCCTGGATGTTGGCGAATGCGCTCCCTTGTGTTGGCACGTCCCGCACTGGAGGAGGACAAACAATCTGCACGGAGGAGCACCAGGCAAGTCTTCACCAGACAAAAACCTCCAGTGCACAGCACTCTGGAAACATTTCGGGGCTTTCGCGTGTTTATTTCAGCACGTAAAGCGCACCGGTCCAACACGTCGGCCGGGCGCGCGGCGCCTCCGCCCTCTTGTGGCCTTGCGGCGTCAGAGCAAGAGGCTCCTTCTCGCTGCCCTTCCGCTGTGTTGCAGGGCCCCGAGAGGGAACCCGGAGCGCGCACTTTGTGGGGGGCGGGGGACCGCGTTCGCGCTCTGCCCCCGGTCTCTTGCGCGAGTACTAAATCTCACGGACAGGGGGGCCTCGTCATTGATTGTTACAGGTGAGACGGGGATTAGGAGGAGACCCCGACTGATGGGTAAAGGGGAGCACTAACACCAGAGGGACACCCCCGGCGTCTCTTTTTGAGAGACGCCCTGGGGTTTCCTAATGGCCAAGGAGGGTCGGGACCTCGGTTTGACGCCTCCCCCGAAGGACGGCGCCTGTTTGTGCAGCAGAGTGTCGCCATCAGGAGGCTGGGGCGTAAGAGAGCCACACAGCCCGCAGGGTGAGCGCTCCCTACTGGTCCCAGTCACACCTCTTGCAGGAGCAGCAGCAACCGGAGTTTTTCCGGGGTGGAATCTCCCATCCGGGTGCCGGCCAGGCTCACACCTGCTGGGCTGCCCCGGGGGTGAGCCCAGTCGAGAGTCGCAGGGCCAGATCTAGTCACCGGGGAGAAACGATACAAGTGAAGGATTGCTCGGCTCTCGGCACTTGAAAAGACCGACAAATGTCTCGTTCCCGCCGGAGCTGAATGTACCCGCATGTGTGGTGTCGTCTTCTTCCCCCGCCCCGCTGTGTTTGCTGTATTGTCTCTGAAGCCGGCCCCCCCGAGACGAGACGGGCTGTTCCTGTGCCCCAATTAACACTTTACAGGTGCCATTCCCCGGCATTGTGGCCATTGTCGGTGCTCACACGCGATAAGATAAGGCGGAGGAGAGCGGGGCATGCCCAGCGGCAGACATTCAAGGAGGGGGCAGTGCGAGGTGAGGTGAGGTGCGACACGCCGGAGCCCCGACGCAGCTAATGCGGAGCACTTGTTGGACTGGCATCGAAAGGACGTGTGCGCACGGAGTGAGCCTTCCCTGCGGCGGAGCGTGGGAACTTTCTCCCCCCCTCCCGCTGCAGGAGTTGTGTGCACTGCAGCGGTGCCGAGAGAAAAGCACAGAAGGCAGCAGGCTCTGGAGAGCAGGTAAGAGACGGAGCCTTGTGGGCAGGCGAGCAGGCCCGTTTTTTGGAAATTGCTGAAAAGGTTTGTTCGGTGTGTGGCAGGCGCACGTCGCGAGCTTGCGTGGCGATCTGCCGGTCTGGAGTTATGCAAATGAGGCCGAATTGCATCCCGGGACATGCTGCGAATGCGCAACGGCGACTGCAGATGTGTAGGAAACGGCGCGCTCGTTTTCTCGTTTTGCCCACACTTTTGAGTGTTAGTGTGGCGTGTGAGTGTGTGAAAGAGTGGGCCCAGCAGGAGGCGGTGGCGTGCGGGGCGAGGAGGTGGCCTAGGCTGCGCGATTTGTGCTGTGGGTGCGGGCCGCTTGCAGGGGCCTGTTTAACTCATACTTACCTGGCAGGGGAGATACTTTGATCAAGAAGGAGGTTCACCCAGGGCGAGGCTTGGTCATTGCACTCCGGCTGTGCTGACCCCTGCGAATTCCCCAAATGTGGGAATCTCGACTGCATAATTTCTGGTAGTGGGGGACTGCGTTCGCGCTCTCCCCTGATGTGCTCGGTCCAAAATCAGATACGGGAGGGTTAGGACACCACGAGCTGCGTGGCTGCGGAAGGATCCCGGTTCGACAGGAGTGGACGCCGCTGCTGGTTCTCGCTGTCTTTTAGTTAGGGGTCCGGAGAAGCATCTCAAGCTAGTTCCACAACTCCTTCCGGACGTTCATTCCCTTTTCAAAGTCAGTCGTTTTGCTGTAGTCTGCGTTCTTTAGGCTGATTATCGAGGTTAGCCTTTATTTGGTCATGGGGGGCCTCGGTACTGTATGCTGAGTCTAAAGACAGTTTCACCCGTTTTCTGATTGCTCGGTTCTGTACCAGTGCAGACATGTCAAACAGTGAATGGCTGTACCTCTATTGTATCCGTGCTCAATGAATGAAATCGGTAACAAATGAATATATGTCTAGTTATACGGAAAACGAGTGGTTTATCGACTCATCTTCATTTGCAGATTTAGAGGCAGCTTCGATATTCGTTTTACAGACGGGTTTTTTTTTTTGAATATGGGTCACACACATGCCACAGCAACAAAACATCTCTAGAGATGAGGCTATAGATCACCTTTCCATCCTGCAGGTTTTCCTCCCAAAGCCTACGGCACCAACGGCGACCCCTGCTGGCCGGGAGAGCAAAAGCTTACAGCACCTGGTATTCCCAGGCAGTCTCCCATCCAAGTACTAACCAGGCCCGACGCTGCTTAGCTTCCGAGATCAGTCGAGATCGGGCGTGTTCAGGGTGGTGTGGCCGTAAGCGAAAGCCCCGGCGCCTGACTCGCTACTTGAAGCTGTGTGTGGCGGGGGTTCCGTGCCCCCCGAGCGGGACTGAAGGATCGTTCGTGTGCCACTCTTTGGAAAGGAGCTGCTTTCCAAATCGCATTGCGTGCCTGGATGTTGGCGAATGCGCTCCCTTGTGTTGGCACGTCCCGCACTGGAGGAGGACAAATAATCTGCACGGAGGAGCACCAGGCAAGTCTTCACCAGACAAAAACCTCCAGTGCACAGCACTCTGGAAACATTTCGGGGCTTTCGCGTGTTTATTTCAGCACGTAAAGCGCACCGGTCCAACACGTCGGCCGGGCGCGCGGCGCCTCCGCCCTCTTGTGGCCTTGCGGCGTCAGAGCAAGAGGCTCCTTCTCGCTGCCCTTCCGCTGTGTTGCAGGGCCCCGAGAGGGAACCCGGAGCGCACACTTTGTGGGGGGCGGGGGACCGCGTTCGCGCTCTGCCCCCGGTCTCTTGCGCGAGTACTAAATCTCACGGACAGGGGGGCCTCGTCATTGATTGTTACAGGTGAGACGGGGATTAGGAGGAGACCCCGACTGATGGGTAAAGGGGAGCACTAACACCAGAGGGACACCCCCGGCGTCTCTTTTTGAGAGACGCCCTGGGGTTTCCTAATGGCCAAGGAGGGTCGGGACCTCGGTTTGACGCCTCCCCCGAAGGACGGCGCCTGTTTGTGCAGCAGAGTGTCGCCATCAGGAGCCTGGGGCGTAAGAGAGCCACACAGCCCGCAGGGTGAGCGCTCCCTACTGGTCCCAGTCACACCTCTTGCAGGAGCAGCAGCAACCGGAGCTTTTCCGGGGTGGAATCTCCCATCCGGGTGCCGGCCAGGCTCACACCTGCTGGGCTGCCCCGGGGGTGAGCCCAGTCGAGAGTCGCAGGGCCAGATCTAGTCACCGGGGAGAAACGATACAAGTGAAGGATTGCTCGGCTCTCGGCACTTGAAAAGACCGACAAATGTCTCGTTCCCACCGGAGCTGAATGTACCCGCATGTGTGGTGTCGTCTTCTTCCCCCGCCCCGCTGTGTTTGCTGTATTGTCTCTGAAGCCGGCCCCCCCGAGACGAGACGGGCTGTTCCTGTGCCCCAATTAACACTTTACAGGTGCCATTCCCCGGCATTGTGGCCATTGTCGGTGCTCACACGCGATAAGATAAGGCGGAGGAGAGCGGGGCATGCCCAGCGGCAGACATTCAAGGAGGGGGCAGTGCGAGGTGAGGTGAGGTGCGACACGCCGGAGCCCCGACGCAGCTAATGCGGAGCACTTGTTGGACTGGCATCGAAAGGACGTGTGCGCACGGAGCGAGCCTTCCCTGCAGCGGAGCGTGGGAACTTTCTCCCCCCCTCCCGCTGCAGGAGTTGTGTGCACTGCAGCGGTGCTGAGAGAAAAGCACAGAAGGCAGCAGGCTCTGGAGAGCAGGTAAGAGACGGAGCCTTGTGGGCAGGCGAGCAGGCCCGTTTTTTGGAAATTGCTGAAAAGGTTTGTTCGGTGTGTGGCAGGCGCACGTCGCGAGCTTGCGTGGCGATCTACCGGTCTGGAGTTATGCAAATGAGGCCGAATTGCATCCCGGGACATGCTGCGAATGCGCAACGGCGACTGCAGATGTGTAGGAAACGGCGCGCTCGTTTTCTCGTTTTGCCCACACTTTTGAGTGTTAGTGTGGCGTGTGAGTGTGTGAAAGAGTGGGCCCAGCAGGAGGCGGTGGCGTGCGGGGCGAGGAGGTGGCCTAGGCTGCGCGATTTGTGCTGTGGGTGCGGGCCGCTTGCAGGGGCCTGTTTAACTCATACTTACCTGGCAGGGGAGATACTTTGATCAAGAAGGAGGTTCACCCAGGGTGAGACTTGGCCATTGCACTCCGGCTGTGCTGACCCCTGCGAATTCCCCAAATGTGGGAATCTCGACTGCATAATTTCTGGTAGTGGGGGACTGCGTTCGCGCTCTCCCCTGATGTGCTTGGTCCAAAATCAGATACGGGAGGGTTAGGACACCACGAGCTGCGTGGCTGCGGAAGGATCCCGGTTCGACAGGAGTGGACGCCGCTGCTGGTTCTCGCTGGCTTTTAGTTAGGGGTCCGGAGAAGCATCTCAAGCTAGTTCCACTACTCCTTCCGGACGTTCATTCCCTTTTCAAAGTCAGTCGTTTTGCTGTAGTCTGCGTTCTTTAGGCTGATTATCGAGGTTAGCCTTTATTTGGTCATGGGGGGCCTCGGTACTGTATGCTGAGTCTAAAGACAGTTTCACCCGTTTTCTGATTGCTCGGTTCTGTACCAGTGCAGACATGTCAAACAGTGAATGGCTGTACCTCTACTGTATCCGTGCTCAATGAATGAAATCGGTAACAAATGAATATATGTCTAGTTATACGAAAAACGAGTGGTTTATCGACTCATCTTCATTTGCAGATTTAGAAGCAGCTTCGATATTCGTTTTACAGACGGGTTTTTTTTTTTGAATATGGGTCACACACATGCCACAGCAACAAAACATCTCTAGAGATGAGGCTATAGATCACCTTTCCATCCTGCAGGTTTTCCTCCCAAAGCCTACGGCACCAACGGCGACCCCTGCTGGCCGGGAGAGCAAAAGCTTACAGCACCTGGTATTCCCAGGCAGTCTCCCATCCAAGTACTAACCAGGCCCGACGCTGCTTAGCTTCCGAGATCAGACGAGATCGGGCGTGTTCAGGGTGGTGTGGCCGTAAGCGAAAGCCCCGGCGCCTGACTCGCTACTTGAAGCTGTGTGTGGCGGGGGTTCCGTGCCCCCCGAGCGGGACTGAAGGATCGTTCGTGTGCCACTCTTTGGAAAGGAGCTGCTTTCCAAATCGCATTGCGTGCCTGGATGTTGGCGAATGCGCTCCCTTGTGTTGGCACGTCCCGCACTGGAGGAGGACAAACAATCTGCACGGAGGAGCACCAGGCAAGTCTTCACCAGACAAAAACCTCCAGTGCACAGCACTCTGGAAACATTTCGGGGCTTTCGCGTGTTTATTTCAGCACGTAAAGCGCACCGGTCCAACACGTCGGCCGGGCGCGCGGCGCCTCCGCCCTCTTGTGGCCTTGCGGCGTCAGAGCAAGAGGCTCCTTCTCGCTGCCCTTCCGCTGTGTTGCAGGGCCCCGAGAGGGAACCCGGAGCGCGCACTTTGTGGGGGGCGGGGGACCGCGTTCGCGCTCTGCCCCCGGTCTCTTGCGCGAGTACTAAATCTCACGGACAGGGGGGCCTCGTCATTGATTGTTACAGGTGAGACGGGGATTAGGAGGAGACCCCGACTGATGGGTAAAGGGGAGCACTAACACCAGAGGGACACCCCCGGCGTCTCTTTTTGAGAGACGCCCTGGGGTTTCCTAATGGCCAAGGAGGGTCGGGACCTCGGTTTGACGCCTCCCCCGAAGGACGGCGCCTGTTTGTGCAGCAGAGTGTCGCCATCAGGAGGCTGGGGCGTAAGAGAGCCACACAGCCCGCAGGGTGAGCGCTCCCTACTGGTCCCAGTCACACCTCTTGCAGGAGCAGCAGCAACCGGAGTTTTTCCGGGGTGGAATCTCCCATCCGGGTGCCGGCCAGGCTCACACCTGCTGGGCTGCCCCGGGGGTGAGCCCAGTCGAGAGTCGCAGGGCCAGATCTAGTCACCGGGGAGAAACGATACAAGTGAAGGATTGCTCGGCTCTCGGCACTTGAAAAGACCGACAAATGTCTCGTTCCCGCCGGAGCTGAATGTACCCGCATGTGTGGTGTCGTCTTCTTCCCCCGCCCCGCTGTGTTTGCTGTATTGTCTCTGAAGCCGGCCCCCCCGAGACGAGACGGGCTGTTCCTGTGCCCCAATTAACACTTTACAGGTGCCATTCCCCGGCATTGTGGCCATTGTCGGTGCTCACACGCGATAAGATAAGGCGGAGGAGAGCGGGGCATGCCCAACGGCAGACATTCAAGGAGGGGGCAGTGCGAGGTGAGGTGAGGTGCGACACGCCGGAGCCCCGACGCAGCTAATGCGGAGCACTTGTTGGACTGGCATCGAAAGGACGTGTGCGCACGGAGTGAGCCTTCCCTGCGGCGGAGCGTGGGAACTTTCTCCCCCCCTCCCGCTGCAGGAGTTGTGTGCACTGCAGCGGTGCCGAGAGAAAAGCACAGAAGGCAGCAGGCTCTGGAGAGCAGGTAAGAGACGGAGCCTTGTGGGCAGGCGAGCAGGCCCGTTTTTTGGAAATTGCTGAAAAGGTTTGTTCGGTGTGTGGCAGGCGCACGTCGCGAGCTTGCGTGGCGATCTGCCGGTCTGGAGTTATGCAAATGAGGCCGAATTGCATCCCGGGACATGCTGCGAATGCGCAACGGCGACTGCAGATGTGTAGGAAACGGCGCGCTCGTTTTCTCGTTTTGCCCACACTTTTGAGTGTTAGTGTGGCGTGTGAGTGTGTGAAAGAGTGGGCCCAGCAGGAGGCGGTGGCGTGCGGGGCGAGGAGGTGGCCTAGGCTGCGCGATTTGTGCTGTGGGTGCGGGCCGCTTGCAGGGGCCTGTTTAACTCATACTTACCTGGCAGGGGAGATACTTTGATCAAGAAGGAGGTTCACCCAGGGCGAGGCTTGGCCATTGCACTCCGGCTGTGCTGACCCCTGCGAATTCCCCAAATGTGGGAATCTCGACTGCATAATTTCTGGTAGTGGGGGACTGCGTTCGCGCTCTCCCCTGATGTGCTCGGTCCAAAATCAGATACGGGAGGGTTAGGACACCACGAGCTGCGTGGCTGCGGAAGGATCCCGGTTCGACAGGAGTGGACGCCGCTGCTGGTTCTCGCTGGCTTTTAGTTAGGGGTCCGGAGAAGCATCTCAAGCTAGTTCCACTACTCCTTCCGGACGTTCATTCCCTTTTCAAAGTCAGTCGTTTTGCTGTAGTCTGCGTTCTTTAGGCTGATTATCGAGGTTAGCCTTTATTTGGTCATGGGGGGCCTCGGTACTGTATGCTGAGTCTAAAGACAGTTTCACCCGTTTTCTGATTGCTCGGTTCTGTACCAGTGCAGACATGTCAAACAGTGAATGGCTGTACCTCTATTGTATCCGTGCTCAATGAATGAAATCGGTAACAAATGAATATATGTCTAGTTATACGGAAAACGAGTGGTTTATCGACTCATCTTCATTTGCAGATTTAGAGGCAGCTTCGATATTCGTTTTACAGACGGGTTTTTTTTTTTGAATATGGGTCACACACATGCCACAGCAACAAAACATCTCTAGAGATGAGGCTATAGATCACCTTTCCATCCTGCAGGTTTTCCTCCCAAAGCCTACGGCACCAACGGCGACCCCTGCTGGCCGGGAGAGCAAAAGCTTACAGCACCTGGTATTCCCAGGCAGTCTCCCATCCAAGTACTAACCAGGCCCGACGCTGCTTAGCTTCCGAGATCAGACGAGATCGGGCGTGTTCAGGGTGGTGTGGCCGTAAGCGAAAGCCCCGGCGCCTGACTCGCTACTTGAAGCTGTGTGTGGCGGGGGTTCCGTGCCCCCCGAGCGGGACTGAAGGATCGTTCGTGTGCCACTCTTTGGAAAGGAGCTGCTTTCCAAATCGCATTGCGTGCCTGGATGTTGGCGAATGCGCTCCCTTGTGTTGGCACGTCCCGCACTGGAGGAGGACAAATAATCTGCACGGAGGAGCACCAGGCAAGTCTTCACCAGACAAAAACCTCCAGTGCACAGCACTCTGGAAACATTTCGGGGCTTTCGCGTGTTTATTTCAGCACGTAAAGCGCACCGGTCCAACACGTCGGCCGGGCGCGCGGCGCCTCCGCCCTCTTGTGGCCTTGCGGCGTCAGAGCAAGAGGCTCCTTCTCGCTGCCCTTCCGCTGTGTTGCAGGGCCCCGAGAGGGAACCCGGAGCGCACACTTTGTGGGGGGCGGGGGACCGCGTTCGCGCTCTGCCCCCGGTCTCTTGCGCGAGTACTAAATCTCACGGACAGGGGGGCCTCGTCATTGATTGTTACAGGTGAGACGGGGATTAGGAGGAGACCCCGACTGATGGGTAAAGGGGAGCACTAACACCAGAGGGACACCCCCGGCGTCTCCTTTTGAGAGACGCCCTGGGGTTTCCTAATGGCCAAGGAGGGTCGGGACCTCGGTTTGACGCCTCCCCCGAAGGACGGCGCCTGTTTGTGCAGCAGAGTGTCGCCATCAGGAGCCTGGGGCGTAAGAGAGCCACACAGCCCGCAGGGTGAGCGCTCCCTACTGGTCCCAGTCACACCTCTTGCAGGAGCAGCAGCAACCGGAGCTTTTCCGGGGTGGAATCTCCCATCCGGGTGCCGGCCAGGCTCACACCTGCTGGGCTGCCCCGGGGGTGAGCCCAGTCGAGAGTCGCAGGGCCAGATCTAGTCACCGGGGAGAAACGATACAAGTGAAGGATTGCTCGGCTCTCGGCACTTGAAAAGACCGACAAATGTCTCGTTCCCGCCGGAGCTGAATGTACCCGCATGTGTGGTGTCGTCTTCTTCCCCCGCCCCGCTGTGTTTGCTGTATTGTCTCTGAAGCCGGCCCCCCCGAGACGAGACGGGCTGTTCCTGTGCCCCAATTAACACTTTACAGGTGCCATTCCCCGGCATTGTGGCCATTGTCGGTGCTCACACGCGATAAGATAAGGCGGAGGAGAGCGGGGCATGCCCAGCGGCAGACATTCAAGGAGGGGGTAGTGCGAGGTGAGGTGAGGTGCGACACGCCGGAGCCCCGACGCAGCTAATGCGGAGCACTTGTTGGACTGGCATCGAAAGGACGTGTGCGCACGGAGCGAGCCTTCCCTGCGGCGGAGCGTGGGAACTTTCTCCCCCCCTCCCGCTGCAGGAGTTGTGTGCACTGCAGCGGTGCCGAGAGAAAAGCACAGAAGGCAGCAGGCTCTGGAGAGCAGGTAAGAGACGGAGCCTTGTGGGCAGGCGAGCAGGCCCGTTTTTTGGAAATTGCTGAAAAGGTTTGTTCGGTGTGTGGCAGGCGCACGTCGCGAGCTTGCGTGGCGATCTGCCGGTCTGGAGTTATGCAAATGAGGTCGAATTGCATCCCGGGACATGCTGCGAATGCGCAACGGCGACTGCAGATGTGTAGGAAACGGCGCGCTCGTTTTCTCGTTTTGCCCACACTTTTGAGTGTTAGTGTGGCGTGTGAGTGTGTGAAAGAGTGGGCCCAGCAGGAGGCGGTGGCGTGCGGGGCGAGGAGGTGGCCTAGGCTGCGCGATTTGTGCTGTGGGTGCGGGCCGCTTGCAGGGGCCTGTTTAACTCATACTTACCTGGCAGGGGAGATACTTTGATCAAGAAGGAGGTTCACCCAGGGCGAGGCTTGGCCATTGCACTCCGGCTGTGCTGACCCCTGCGAATTCCCCAAATGTGGGAATCTCGACTGCATAATTTCTGGTAGTGGGGGACTGCGTTCGCGCTCTCCCCTGATGTGCTTGGTCCAAAATCAGATACGGGAGGGTTAGGACACCACGAGCTGCGTGGCTGCGGAAGGATCCCGGTTCGACAGGAGTGGACGCCGCTGCTGGTTCTCGCTGGCTTTTAGTTAGGGGTCCGGAGAAGCATCTCAAGCTAGTTCCACTACTCCTTCCGGACGTTCATTCCCTTTTCAAAGTCAGTCGTTTTGCTGTAGTCTGCGTTCTTTAGGCTGATTATCGAGGTTAGCCTTTATTTGGTCATGGGGGGCCTCGGTACTGTATGCTGAGTCTAAAGACAGTTTCACCCGTTTTCTGATTGCTCGGTTCTGTACCAGTGCAGACATGTCAAACAGTGAATGGCTGTACCTCTACTGTATCCATGCTCAATGAATGAAATCGGTAACAAATGAATATATGTCTAGTTATACGAAAAACGAGTGGTTTATCGACTCATCTTCATTTGCAGATTTAGAAGCAGCTTCGATATTCGTTTTACAGACGGGTTTTTTTTTTTGAATATGGGTCACACACATGCCACAGCAACAAAACATCTCTAGAGATGAGGCTATAGATCACCTTTCCATCCTGCAGGTTTTCCTCCCAAAGCCTACGGCACCAACGGCGACCCCTGCTGGCCGGGAGAGCAAAAGCTTACAGCACCTGGTATTCCCAGGCAGTCTCCCATCCAAGTACTAACCAGGCCCGACGCTGCTTAGCTTCCGAGATCAGACGAGATCGGGCGTGTTCAGGGTGGTGTGGCCGTAAGCAAAAGCCCCGGCGCCTGACTCGCTACTTGAAGCTGTGTGTGGCGGGGGTTCCGTGCCCCCCGAGCGGGACTGAAGGATCGTTCGTGTGCAACTCTTTGGAAAGGAGCTGCTTTCCAAATCGCATTGCGTGCCTGGATGTTGGCGAATGCGCTCCCTTGTGTTGGCTCGTCCCGCACTGGAGGAGGACAAACAATCTGCACGGAGGAGCACCAGGCAAGCCTTCACCAGACAAAAACCTCCAGTGCACAGCACTCTGGAAACATTTCGGGGCTTTCGCGTGTTTATTTCAGCACGTAAAGCGCACCGGTCCAACACGTCGGCTGGGCGCGCGGCGCCTCCGCCCTCTTGTGGCCTTGCGGCGTCAGAGCAAGAGGCTCCTTCTCGCTGCCCTTCCGCTGTGTTGCAGGACCCGGAGCGCGCACTTTGTGGGGGGCGGGGGACCGCGTTCGCGCTCTGCCCCCGGTCTCTTGCGCGAGTACTAAATCTCACGGACAGGGGGGCCTCGTCATTGATTGTTACAGGTGAGACGGGGATTAGGAGGAGACCCCAACTGATGGGTAAAGGGGAGCACTAACACCAGAGGGACACCCCCGGCGTCTCTTTTTGAGAGACGCCCTGGGGTTTCCTAATGGCCAAGGAGGGTCGGGACCTCGGTTTGACCTCTGTTTGTGCAGCAGAGTGTCGCCATCAGGAGGCTGGGGCGTAAGAGAGCCACACAGCCCGCAGGGTGAGCGCTCCCTACTGGTCCCAGTCACACCTCTTGCAGGAGCAGCAGCAACCGGAGCTTTTCCGGGGTGGAATCTCCCATCCGGGTGCCGGCCAGGCTCACACCTGCTGGGCTGCCCCGGGGGTGAGCCCGGTCGAGAGTCGCAGGGCCAGATCTAGTCACCGGGGAGAAACGATACAAGTGAAGGATTGCTCGGCTCTCGGCACTTGAAAAGACCGACAAATGTCTCGTTCCCGCCGGAGCTGAATGTACCCGCATGTGTGGTGTCGTCTTCTTCCCCCGCCCCGCTGTGTTTGCTGTATTGTCTCTGAAGCCGGCCCCCCCGAGACGAGACGGGCTGTTCCTGTGCCCCAATTAACACTTTACAGGTGCCATTCCCCGGCATTGTGGCCATTGTCGGTGCTCACACGCGATAAGATAAGGCGGAGGAGAGCAGGGCATGCCCAGCGGCAGACATTCAAGGAGGGGGCAGTGCGAGGTGAGGTGAGGTGCGACACGCCGGAGCCCCGACGCAGCTAATGCGGAGCACTTGTTGGACTGGCATCGAAACGACGTGTGCGCACGGAGCGAGCCTTCCCTGCGGCGGAGCGTGGGAACTTTCTCCCCCCCTCCCGCTGCAGGAGTTGTGTGCACTGCAGCGGTGCCGAGAGAAAAGCAAAGAAGGCAGCAGGCTCTGGAGAGCAGGTAAGAGACGGAGCCTTGTGGGCAGGCGAGCAGGCCCGTTTTTTGGAAATTGCTGAAAAGGTTTGTTCGGTGTGTGGCAGGCGCACGTCGCGAGCTTGCGTGGCGATCTGCCGGTCTGGAGTTATGCAAATGAGGCCGAATTGCATCCCGGGACATGCTGCGAATGCGCAACGGCGACTGCAGATGTGTAGGAAACGGCGCGCTCGTTTTCTCGTTTTGCCCACACTTTTGAGTGTTAGTGTGGCGTGTGAGTGTGTGAAAGAGTGGGACCAGCAGGAGGCGATGGCGTGCGGGGCGAGGAGGTGGCCTAGGCTGCGCGATTTGTGCTGTGGGTGCGGGCCGCTTGCAGGGGCCTGTTTAACTCATACTTACCTGGCAGGGGAGATACCTTGATCAAGAAGGAGGTTCACCCAGAGCGAGGCTTGGCCATTGCACTCCGGCTGTGCTGACCCCTGCGAATTCCCCAAATGTGGGAATCTCGACTGCATAATTTCTGGTAGTGGGGGACTGCGTTCGCGCTCTCCCCTGATGTGCTTGGTCCAAAATCAGATACGGGAGGGTTAGGACACCACGAGCTGCGTGGCTGCGGAAGGATCCCGGTTCGACAGGAGTGGACGCCGCTGCTGGTTCTCGCTGGCTTTCAGTTAGGGGTCCGGAGAAGCATCTCAAGCTAGTTCCACTACTCCTTCCGGACGTTCATTCCCTTTTCAAAGTCAGTCGTTTTGCTGTAGTCTGCGTTCTTTAGGCTGATTATCGAGGTTAGCCTTTATTTGGTCATGGGGGGCCTCGGTACTGTATGCTGAGTCTAAAGACAGTTTCACCCGTTTTCTGATTGCTCGGTTCTGTACCAGTGCAGACATGTCAAACAGTGAATGGCTGTACCTCTACTGTATCCGTGCTCAATGAATGAAATCGGTAACAAATGAATATATGTCTAGTTATACGAAAAACGAGTGGTTTATCGACTCATCTTCATTTGCAGATTTAGAGGCAGCTTCGATATTCGTTTTACAGACGGGTTTTTTTTTTTGAATATGGGTCACACACATGCCACAGCAACAAAACATCTCTAGAGATGAGGCTATAGATCACCTTTCCATCCTGCAGGTTTTCCTCCCAAAGCCTACGGCACCAACGGCGACCCCTGCTGGTCGGGAGAGCAAAAGCTTACAGCACCTGGTATTCCCAGGCAGTCTCCCATCCAAGTACTAACCAGGCCCGACGCTGCTTAGCTTCCGAGATCAGACGAGATCGGGCGTGTTCAGGGTGGTGTGGCCGTAAGCGAAAGCCCCGGCGCCTGACTCGCTACTTGAAGCTGTGTGTGGCGGGGGTTCCGTGCCCCCCGAGCGGGACTGAAGGATCGTTCGTGTGCAACTCTTTGGAAAGGAGCTGCTTTCCAAATCGCATTGCGTGCCTGGATGTTGGCGAATGCGCTCCCTTGTGTTGGCTCGTCCCGCACTGGAGGAGGACAAACAATCTGCACGGAGGAGCACCAGGCAAGTCTTCACCAGACAAAAACCTCCAGTGCACAGCACTCTGGAAACATTTCGGGGCTTTCGCGTGTTTATTTCAGCACGTAAAGCGCACCGGTCCAACACGTCGGCCGGGCGCGCGGCGCCTCCGCCCTCTTGTGGCCTTGCGGCATCAGAGCAAGAGGCTCCTTCTCGCTGCCCTTCCGCTGTGTTGCAGGGCCCCGAGAGGGAACCCGGAGCGTGCACTTTGTGGGGGGCGGGGGACCGCGTTCGCGCTCTGCCCCCGGTCTCTTGCGCGAGTACTAAATCTCACGGACAGGGGGGCCTCGTCATTGATTGTTACAGGTGAGACGGGGATTAGGAGGAGACCCCGACTGATGGGTAAAGGGGAGCACTAACACCAGAGGGACACCCCCGGCGTCTCTTTTTGAGAGACGCCCTGGGGTTTCCTAATGGCCAAGGAGGGTCGGGACCTCGGTTTGACCTCTGTTTGTGCAGCAGAGTGTCGCCATCAGGAGGCTGGGGCGTAAGAGAGCCACACAGCCCGCAGGGTGAGCGCTCCCTACTGGTCCCAGTCACACCTCTTGCAGGAGCAGCAGCAACCGGAGCTTTTCCGGGGTGGAATCTCCCATCCGGGTGCCGGCCAGGCTCACACCTGCTGGGCTGCCCCGGGGGTGAGCCCGGTCGAGAGTCGCAGGGCCAGATCTAGTCACCGGGGAGAAACGATACAAGTGAAGGATTGCTCGGCTCTCGGCACTTGAAAAGACCGACAAATGTCTCGTTCCCGCCGGAGCTGAATGTACCCGCATGTGTGGTGTCGTCTTCTTCCCCCGCCCCGCTGTGTTTGCTGTATTGTCTCTGAAGCCGGCCCCCCCGAGACGAGACGGGCTGTTCCTGTGCCCCAATTAACACTTTACAGGTGCCATTCCCCGGCATTGTGGCCATTGTCGGTGCTCACACGCGATAAGATAAGGCGGAGGAGAGCGGGGCATGCCCAGCGGCAGACATTCAAGGAGGGGGCAGTGCGAGGTGAGCTGAGGTGCGACACGCCGGAGCCCCGACGCAGCTAATGCGGAGCACTTGTTGGACTGGCATCGAAAGGACGTGTGCGCACGGAGCGAGCCTTCCCTGCGGCGGAGCGCGGGAACTTTCTCCCCCCCTCCCGCTGCAGGAGTTGTGTGCACTGCAGCGGTGCCGAGAGAAAAGCACAGAAGGCAGCAGGCTCTGGAGAGCAGGTAAGAGACGGAGCCTTGTGGGCAGGCGAGCAGGCCCGTTTTTTGGAAATTGCTGAAAAGGTTTGTTCGGTGTGTGGCAGGCGCACGTCGCGAGCTTGCGTGGCGATCTGCCGGTCTGGAGTTAAGCAAATGAGGCCGAATTGCATCCCGGGACATGCTGCGAATGCGCAACGGCGACTGCAGATGTGTAGGAAACGGCGCGCTCGTTTTCTCGTTTTGCCCACACTTTTGAGTGTTAGTGTGGCGTGTGAGTGTGTGAAAGAGTGGGCCCAGCAGGAGGCGGTGGCGTGCGGGGCGAGGAGGTGGCCTAGGCTGCGCGATTTGTGCTGTGGGTGCGGGCCGCTTGCAGGGGCCTGTTTAACTCATACTTACCTGGCAGGGGAGATACCTTGATCAAGAAGGAGGTTCACCCAGGGCGAGGCTCGGCTATTGCACTCCGGCTGTGCTGACCCCTGCGAATTCCCCAAATGTGGGAATCTCGACTGCATAATTTCTGGTAGTGGGGGACTGCGTTTGCGCTCTCCCCTGATGTGCTTGGTCCAAAATCAGATACGGGAGGGTTAGGACACCACGAGCTGCGTGGCTGCGGAAGGATCCCGGTTCGACAGGAGTGGACGCCGCTGCTGGATCTCGCTGGCTTTTAGTTAGGGGTCCGGAGAAGCATCTCAAGCTAGTTCCACTACTCCTTCCGGACGTTCATTCCCTTTTCAAAGTCAGTCGTTTTGCTGTAGTCTGCGTTCTTTAGGCTGATTATCGAGGTTAGCCTTTATTTGGTCATGGGGGGCCTGGGTACTGTATGCTGAGTCTAAAGACAGTTTCACCCGTTTTCTGATTGCTCGGTTCTGTACCAGTGCAGACATGTCAAACAGTGAATGGCTGTACCTCTATTGTATCCGTGCTCAATGAATGAAATCGGTAACAAATGAATATATGTCTAATTATACGAAAAACGAGTGGTTTATCGACTCATCTTCATTTGCAGATTTAGAGGCAGCTTCGATATTCGTTTTACAGACGGGTTTTTTTTTTTGAATATGGGTCACACACATGCCACAGCAACAAAACATCTCTAGAGATGAGGCTATAGATCACCTTTCCATCCTGCAGGTTTTCCTCCCAAAGCCTACGGCACCAACGGCGACCCCTGCTGGCCGGGAGAGCAAAAGCTTACAGCACCTGGTATTCCCAGGCAGTCTCCCATCCAAGTACTAACCAGGCCCGACGCTGCTTAGCTTCTGAGATCAGACGAGATCGGGCGTGTTCAGGGTGGTGTGGCCGTAAGCGAAAACCCCGGCGCCTGACTCGCTACTTGAAGCTGTGTGTGGCGGGGGTTCCGTGCCCCCCGAGCGGGACTGAAGGATCGTTCGTGTGCAACTCTTTGGAAAGGAGCTGCTTTCCAAATCGCATTGCGTGCCTGGATGTTGGCGAATGCGCTCCCTTGTGTTGGCTCGTCCCGCACTGGAGGAGGACAAACAATCTGCACGGAGGAGCACCAGGCAAGTCTTCACCAGACAAAAACCTCCAGTGCACAGCACTCTGGAAACATTTCGGGGCTTTCGCGTGTTTATTTCAGCACGTAAAGCGCACCGGTCCAACACGTCGGCCGGGCGCGCGGCGCCTCCGCCCTCTTGTGGCCTTGCGGCGTCAGAGCAAGAGGCTCCTTCTCGCTGCCCTTCCGCTGTGTTGCAGGGCCCCGAGAGGGAACCCGGAGCGCGCACTTTGTGGGGGGCGGGGGACCGCGTTCGCGCTCTGCCCCCGGTCTCTTGCGCGAGTACTAAATCTCACGGACAGGGGGGCCTCGTCATTGATTGTTACAGGTGAGACGGGGATTAGGAGGAGACCCCGACTGATGGGTAAAGGGGAGCACTAACACCAGAGGGACACCCCCGGCGTCTCTTTTTGAGAGACGCCCTGGGGTTTCCTAATGGCCAAGGAGGGTCGGGACCTCGGTTTGACCTCTGTTTGTGCAGCAGAGTGTCGCCATCAGGAGGCTGGGGCGTAAGAGAGCCACACAGCCCGCAGGGTGAGCGCTCCCTACTGGTCCCAGTCACACCTCTTGCAGGAGCAGCAGCAACCGGAGCTTTTCCGGGGTGGAATCTCCCATCCGGGTGCCGGCCAGGCTCACACCTGCTGGGCTGCCCCGGGGGTGAGCCCGGTCGAGAGTCGCAGGGCCAGATCTAGTCACCGGGGAGAAACGATACAAGTGAAGGATTGCTCGGCTCTCGGCACTTGAAAAGACCGACAAATGTCTCGTTCCCGCCGGAGCTGAATGTACCCGCATGTGTGGTGTCGTCTTCTTCCCCCGCCCCGCTGTGTTTGCTGTATTGTCTCTGAAGCCGGCCCCCCCGAGACGAGACGGGCTGTTCCTGTGCCCCAATTAACACTTTACAGGTGCCATTCCCCGGCATTGTGGCCATTGTCGGTGCTCACACGCGATAAGATAAGGCGGAGGAGAGCGGGGCATGCCCAGCGGCAGACATTCAAGGAGGGGGCAGTGCGAGGTGAGGTGAGGTGCGACACGCCGGAGCCCCGACGCAGCTAATGCGGAGCACTTGTTGGACTGGCATCGAAAGGACGTGTGCGCACGGAGCGAGCCTTCCCTGCGGCGGAGCGCGGGAACTTTCTCCCCCCCTCCCGCTGCAGGAGTTGTGTGCACTGCAGCGGTGCCGAGAGAAAAGCACAGAAGGCAGCAGGCTCTGGAGAGCAGGTAAGAGACGGAGCCTTGTGGGCAGGCGAGCAGGCCCGTTTTTTGGAAATTGCTGAAAAGGTTTGTTCGGTGTGTGGCAGGCGCACGTCGCGAGCTTGCGTGGCGATCTGCCGGTCTGGAGTTATGCAAATGAGGCCGAATTGCATCCCGGGACATGCTGCGAATGCGCAACGGCGACTGCAGATGTGTAGGAAACGGCGCGCTCGTTTTCTCGTTTTGCCCACACTTTTGAGTGTCAGTGTGGCGTTTGAGTGTGTGAAAGAGTGGGCCCAGCAGGAGGCGGTGGCGTGCGGGGCGAGGAGGTGGCCTAGGCTGCGCGATTTGTGCTGTGGGTGCGGGCCGCTTGCAGGGGCCTGTTTAACTCATACTTACCTGGCAGGGGAGATACCTTGATCAAGAAGGAGGTTCACCCAGGGCGAGGCTCGGCCATTGCACTCCGGCTGTGCTGACCCCTGCGAATTCCCCAAATGTGGGAATCTCGACTGCATAATTTCTGGTAGTGGGGGACTGCGTTCGCGCTCTCCCCTGATGTGCTTGGTCCAAAATCAGATACGGGAGGGTTAGGACACCACGAGCTGCGTGGCTGCGGAAGGATCCCGGTTCGACAGGAGTGGATGCCACTGCTGGTTCTCGCTGGCTTTTAGTTAGGGGTCCGGAGAAGCATCTCAAGCTAGTTCCACTACTCCTTCCGGACGTTCATTTCCTTTTCAAAGTCAGTCGTTTTGCTGTAGTCTGCGTTCTTTAGGCTGATTATCGAGGTTAGCCTTTATTTGGTCATGGGGGGCCTCGGTACTGTATGCTGAGTCTAAAGACAGTTTCAACCGTTTTCTGATTGCTCGGTTCTGTACCAGTGCAGACATGTCAAACAGTGAATGGCTGTACCTCTATTGTATCCGTGCTCAATGAATGAAATCGGTAACAAATGAATATATGTCTAATTATACGAAAAACGAGTGGTTTATCGACTCATCTTCATTTGCAGATTTAGAGGCAGCTTCGATATTCGTTTTACAGACGGGTTTTTTTTTTTGAATATGGGTCACACACATGCCACAGCAACAAAACATCTCTAGAGATGAGGCTATAGATCACCTTTCCATCCTGCAGGTTTTCCTCCCAAAGCCTACGGCACCAACGGCGACCCCTGCTGGCCGGGAGAGCAAGAGCTTACAGCACCTGGTATTCCCAGGCAGTCTCCCATCCAAGTACTAACCAGGCCCGACGCTGCTTAGCTTCCGAGATCAGACGAGATCGGGCGTGTTCAGGGTGGTGTGGCCGTAAGCGAAAGCCCCGGCGCCTGACTCGCTACTTGAAGCTGTGTGTGGCGGGGGTTCCGTGCCCCCCGAGCGGGACTGAAGGATCGTTCGTGTGCAACTCTTTGGAAAGGAGCTGCTTTCCAAATCGCATTGCGTGCCTGGATGTTGGCGAATGCGCTCCCTTGTGTTGACTCGTCCCTCACTGGAGGAGGACAAACAATCTGCACGGAGGAGCACCAGGCAAGTCTTCACCAGACAAAAACCTCCAGTGCACAGCACTCTGGAAACATTTCGGGGCTTTCGCGTGTTTATTTCAGCACGTAAAGCGCACCGGTCCAACACGTCGGCCGGGCGCGCGGCGCCTCCGCCCTCTTGTGGCCTTGCGGCATCAGAGCAAGAGGCTCCTTCTCGCTGCCCTTCCGCTGTGTTGCAGGGCCCCGAGAGGGAACCCGGAGCGCGCACTTTGTGGGGGGCGGGGGACCGCGTTCGCGCTCTGCCCCCGGTCTCTTGCGCGAGTACTAAATCTCACGGACAGGGGGGCCTCGTCATTGATTGTTACAGGTGAGACGGGGATTAGGAGGAGACCCCGACTGATGGGTAAAGGGGAGCACTAACACCAGAGGGACACCCCCGGCGTCTCTTTTTGAGAGACGCCCTGGGGTTTCCTAATGGCCAAGGAGGGTCGGGACCTCGGTTTGACCTCTGGTTGTGCAGCAGAGTGTCGCCATCAGGAGGCTGGGGCGTAAGAGAGCCACACAGCCCGCAGGGTGAGCGCTCCCTACTGGTCCCAGTCACACCTCTTGCAGGAGCAGCAGCAACCGGAGCTTTTCCGGGGTGGAATCTCCCATCCGGGTGCCGGCCAGGCTCACACCTGCTGGGCTGCCCCGGGGGTGAGCCCGGTCGAGAGTCGCAGGGCCAGATCTAGTCACCGGGGAGAAACGATACAAGTGAAGGATTGCTCGGCTCTCGGCACTTGAAAAGACCGACAAATGTCTCGTTCCCGCCGGAGCTGAATGTACCCGCATGTGTGGTGTCGTCTTCTTCCCCCGCCCCGCTGTGTTTGCTGTATTGTCTCTGAAGCCGGCCCCCCCGAGACGAGACGGGCTGTTCCTGTGCCCCAATTAACACTTTACAGGTGCCATTCCCCGGCATTGTGGCCATTGTCGGTGCTCACACGCGATAAGATAAGGCGGAGGAGAGCGGGGCATGCCCAGCGGCAGACATTCAAGGAGGGGGCAGTGCGAGGTGAGGTGAGGTGCGACACGCCGGAGCCCCGACGCAGCTAATGCGGAGCACTTGTTGGACTGGCATCGAAAGGACGTGTGCGCACGGAGCGAGCCTTCCCTGCGGCGGAGCGCGGGAACTTTCTCCCCCCCTCCCGCTGCAGGAGTTGTGTGCACTGCAGCGGTGCCGAGAGAAAAGCACAGAAGGCAGCAGGCTCTGGAGAGCAGGTAAGAGACGGAGCCTTGTGGGCAGGCGAGCAGGCCCGTTTTTTGGAAATTGCTGAAAAGGTTTGTTCGGTGTGTGGCAGGCGCACGTCGCGAGCTTGCGTGGCGATCTGCCGGTCTGGAGTTATGCAAATGAGGCCGAATTGCATCCCGGGACATGCTGCGAATGCGCAACGGCGACTGCAGATGTGTAGGAAACGGCGCGCTCGTTTTCTCGTTTTGCCCACACTTTTGAGTGTCAGTGTGGCGTTTGAGTGTGTGAAAGAGTGGGCCCAGCAGGAGGCGGTGGCGTGCGGGGCGAGGAGGTGGCCTAGGCTGCGCGATTTGTGCTGTGGGTGCGGGCCGCTTGCAGGGGCCTGTTTAACTCATACTTACCTGGCAGGGGAGATACCTTGATCAAGAAGGAGGTTCACCCAGGGCGAGGCTCGGCCATTGCACTCCGGCTGTGCTGACCTCTGCGAATTCCCCAAATGTGGGAATCTCGACTGCATAATTTCTGGTAGTGGGGGACTGCGTTTGCGCTCTCCCCTGATGTGCTTGGTCCAAAATCAGATACGGGAGGGTTAGGACACCACGAGCTGCGTGGCTGCGGAAGGATCCCGGTTCGACAGGAGTGGACGCCGCTGCTGGTTCTCGCTGGCTTTTAGTTAGGGGTCCGGAGAAGCATCTCAAGCTAGTTCCACTACTCCTTCCGGACGTTCATTCCCTTTTCAAAGTCAGTCGTTTTGCTGTAGTCTGCGTTCTTTAGGCTGATTATCGAGGTTAGCCTTTATTTGGTCATGGGGGGCCTCGGTACTGTATGCTGAGTCTAAAGACAGTTTCACCCGTTTTCTGATTGCTCGGTTCTGTACCAGTGCAGACATGTCAAACAGTGAATGGCTGTACCTCTATTGTATCCGTGCTCAATGAATGAAATCGGTAACAAATGAATATATGTCTAATTATACGAAAAACGAGTGGTTTATCGACTCATCTTCATTTGCAGATTTAGAGGCAGCTTCGATATTCGTTTTACAGACGGGTTTTTTTTTTTGAATATGGGTCACACACATGCCACAGCAACAAAACATCTCTAGAGATGAGGCTATAGATCACCTTTCCATCCTGCAGGTTTTCCTCCCAAAGCCTACGGCACCAACGGCGACCCCTGCTGGCCGGGAGAGCAAAAGCTTACAGCACCTGGTATTCCCAGGCAGTCTCCCATCCAAGTACTAACCAGGCCCAACGCTGCTTAGCTTCCGAGATCAGACGAGATCGGGCGTGTTCAGGGTGGTGTGGCCGTAAGCGAAAGCCCCAGCGCCTGACTCGCTACTTGAAGCTGTGTGTGGCGGGGGTTCCGTGCCCCCCGAGCGGGACTGAAGGATCGTTCGTGTGCAACTCTTTGGAAAGGAGCTGCTTTCCAAATCGCATTGCGTGCCTGGATGTTGGCGAATGCGCTCCCTTGTGTTGGCTCGTCCCGCACTGGAGGAGGACAAACAATCTGCACGGAGGAGCACCAGGCAAGTCTTCACCAGACAAAAACCTCCAGTGCACAGCACTCTGGAAACATTTCGGGGCTTTCGCGTGTTTATTTCAGCACGTAAAGCGCACCGGTCCAACACGTCGGCCGGGCGCGCGGCGCCTCCGCCCTCTTGTGGCCTTGCGGCGTCAGAGCAAGAGGCTCCTTCTCGCTGCCCTTCCGCTGTGTTGCAGGGCCCCAAGAGGGAACCCGGAGCGCGCACTTTGTGGGGGGCGGGGGACCGCGTTCGCGCTCTGCCCCCGGTCTCTTGCGCGAGTACTAAATCTCACGGACAGGGGGGCCTCGTCATTGATTGTTACAGGTGAGACGGGGATTAGGAGGAGACCCCGACTGATGTGTAAAGGGGAGCACTAACACCAGAGGGACACCCCCGGCGTCTCTTTTTGAGAGACGCCCTGGGGTTTCCTAATGGCCAAGGAGGGTCGGGACCTCGGTTTGACGCCTCCCCCGAAGGACGGCGCCTGTTTGTGCAGCAGAGTGTCGCCATCAGGAGGCTGGGGCGTAAGAGAGCCACACAGCCCGCAGGGTGAGCGCTCCCTACTGGTCCCAGTCACACCTCTTGCAGGAGCAGCAGCAACCGGAGCTTTTCCGGGGTGGAATCTCCCATCCGGGTGCCGGCCAGGCTCACACCTGCTGGGCTGCCCCGGGAGTGAGCCCAGTCGAGAGTCGCAGGGCCAGATCTAGTCACCGGGGAGAAACGATACAAGTGAAGGATTGCTCGGCTCTCGGCACTTGAAAAGACCGACAAATGTCTCGTTCCCGCCGGAGCTGAATGTACCCGCATGTGTGGTGTCGTCTTCTTCCCCCGCCCCGCTGTGTTTGCTGTATTGTCTCTGAAGCCGGCCCCCCCGAGACGAGACGGGCTGTTCCTGTGCCCCAATTAACACTTTACAGGTGCCATTCCCCGGCATTGTGGCCATTGTCGGTGCTCACACGCGATAAGATAAGGCGGAGGAGAGCGGGGCATGCCCAGCGGCAGACATTCAAGGAGGGGGCAGTGCGAGGTGAGGTGAGGTGCGACACGCCGGAGCCCCGACGCAGCTAATGCGGAGCACTTGTTGGACTGGCATCGAAAGGACGTGTGCGCACGGAGCGAGCCTTCCCTGCGGCGGAGCGCGGGAACTTTCTCCCCCCCTCCCGCTGCAGGAGTTGTGTGCGCTGCAGCGGTGCCGAGAGAAAAGCACAGAAGGCAGCAGGCTCTGGAGAGCAGGTAAGAGACGGAGCCTTGTGGGCAGGCGAGCAGGCCCGTTTTTTGGAAATTGCTGAAAAGGTTTGTTCGGTGTGTGGCAGGCGCACGTCGCGAGCTTGCGTGGCGATCTGCCGGTCTGGAGTTATGCAAATGAGGCCGAATTGCATCCCGGGACATGCTGCGAATGCACAACGGCGACTGCAGATGTGTAAGAAACGGCGCGCTCGTTTTCTCGTTTTGCCCACACTTTTGAGTGTTAGTGTGGCGTGTGAGTGTGCGAAAGAGTGGGCCCAGCAGGAGGCGGTGGCGTGCGGGGCGAGGAGGTGGCCTAGGCTGCGCGATTTGTGCTGTGGGTGCGGGCCGCTTGCAGGGGCCTGTACAACTCATACTTACCTGGCAGGGGAGATATCTTGATCAAGAAGGAGATTCAACCAGGGCGAGGCTCGGCCATTGCACTCCGGCTGTGCTGACCCCTGCGAATTCCCCAAATGTGGGAATCTCGACTGCATAATTTCTGGTAGTGGGGGACTGCGTTCGCGCTCTCCCCTGATGTGCTTGGTCCAAAATCAGATACGGGAGGGTTAGGACACCACGAGCTGCGTGGCTGCGGAAGGATCCCGGTTCAACAGGAGTGGACGCCGCTGCTGGTTCTCGCTGGCTTTTAGTTAGGGGTCCGGAGAAGCATCTCAAGCTAGTTCCACTACTCCTTCCGGACGTTCATTCCCTTTTCAAAGTCAGTCGTTTTGCTGTAGTCTGCGTTCTTTAGGCTGATTATCGAGGTTAGCCTTTATTTGGTCATGGGGGGCCTCGGTACTGTATGCTGAGTCTAAAGACAGTTTCACCCGTTTTCTGATTGCTCGGTTCTGTACCAGTGCAGACATGTCAAACAGTGAATGGCTGTACCTCTATTGTATCCGTGCTCAATGAATGAAATCGGTAACAAATGAATATATGTCTAGTTATACGAAAAACGAGTGGTTTATCGACTCATCTTCATTTGCAGATTTAGAGGCAGCTTCGATATTCGTTTTACAGACGGGTTTTTTTTTTTTGAATATGGGTCACACACATGCCACAGCAACAAAACATCTCTAGAGATGAGGCTATAGATCACCTTTCCATCCTGCAGGTTTTCCTCCCAAAGCCTACGGCACCAACGGCGACCCCTGCTGGCCGGGAGAGCAAGAGCTTATAGCACCTGGTATTCCCAGGCGGTCTCCCATCCAAGTACTAACCAGGCCCGACCCTGCTTAGCTTCCAAGATCAGACGAGATCGGGCGTGTTCAGGGTGGTGTGGCCGTAAGCGAAAGCCCTGGCGCCTGACTCGCTACTTGAAGCTGTGTGTGGCGGGGGCTCCGTGCCCCCCGAGCGGGACTGAAGGATCGTTCGTGTGCAACTCTTTGGAAAGGAGCTGCTTTCCAAATCGCATTGCGTGCCTGGATGTTGGCGAATGCGCTCCCTTGTGTTGGCTCGTCCCGCACTGGAGGAGGACAAAGAATCTGCACGGAGGAGCACCAGGCAAGTCTTCAGTGCACAGCACTCTGGAAACATTTCGGGGCTGTCGCGTGTTTATTTCAGCACGTAAAGCGCACCGGTCCAACACTTCGGCCGGGCGCGCGGCGCCTCCGCCCTCTTGCTGCCCCTGCAGCTGCTTCACTTTTCCCTTTAGTTGCCATCGATTTTTTTGTAGTGCTATACATATACGATTGAGGTATCTTAGAGTTCTCCTTCGAAGACCCAGCACTCTCTTTTCTTTTCCCAGTGTTACTCATATCGGACTTTTTAAACCTAAAAAAAAATCGTTTTTTTTCTTTCAATTATAACTGAAGTTTAAACAACTAGTGTTAAGTCCTTATTTTTCTGTAGTCAAAAAAAGCAAAAATTAACATTCAGGTCATGAAAAACTCAAAAAAACTCCCCAACCACTAAACTTTACCTCCCACCTGAGCGCCATCTTGAACGCCCCTACCACCAGAGAATGCTCACGATTTCGGAAGCTGTCTCCGGGACGTGCTGATTCCACACATCCTGAATAAATCATGATATTGTTAGTTGCTGTAGCTAGACGTTCAAATGAGTTTCATGGCCAGATGGACTGTTTCCTCCAGCGGTATAATATTGCAGTGAGACAGCACGATGCCTGCAAGACTATGTCACGCTAAACGCCACAGATTGTGTTTGTCCGTTCGTGTCAGTCGTCCCGCAGCCACGGGAAGTGGGACACAAACATGCTGCAATGCTTTCAAGACGTTAGGATTTGTTTGTGCAACATCCAAGAGGAGTACTTGTGGCTTGAATGTGAACTGTACGTGCCCGCCCCCTTTCCTCTGTAGTGCATGAGTTCCTCCCGGCATGCCCTTCGTCATTGTTCTGTCATCTTGTATTTAAAGGGTTGTATTTCTGCTGCTGAAAATAAGCAACGGTTTTCTCACAACGCCCTTTGTTCCCAACGGAGCCCTTGTCTGTCATGAAATTCTTCAAAACCTCAAGCTAGAAGAAGAAGAAGACGACAAATATGAAGCGTTATAGCAACGACATGCCATGACACGATCGATAACGATTTCCATAGGATCCCCGCGGTTGCCTGGCAACTGTCAGCTTTGCGCAGTGGCAGTATCGTAGCCTGTGAGGTTTAGCCGAGGCGCGATTCTTGCTAGTTGAAAACTTTTCCCAATACCCCGCTTCCGCCGGTTTGCAATACAATCGGCGAAAGCAATTTTTGACAGTCTCGTCAGAGACTGAGCAAGGTGTTTAAAGACAGATTTGGTCACGGTGATATCATGGTAGAAAGAAACGAACTTGTTACGTGTCAACAGAAACGCTCTTTAGCTCTTTCAGCTTTATGCAGAGAACAGCGTCTGTCGAGATTACTTTTGTGTCAGCGCGAAACGCCGTGTGCTTGTCAGTATGATTTCATATTGCTCGTAGCGGCGCCTGGCTTTTGTCTGTCAAACGTTAGGTTGCGCTTCTTCATGCTGCATCGTCGGCATGAGTGGAGCATTTTAAACGTCTGTACTTACTGCGCCCCATAAGAAATCGTTTGTCCCCATTCAAAAGAGATTGTGCGATGTCCTGCAGCGTTCGCAAAGCAAACCTTTGACAGTTTGAAAAGAGGAATTTATTCTGCTTCCTGTGCGTGCAGTAGTTACAAAGTTGAACGTCTTTACACGATCTGCTGCAGTTTTCAGTGGGTGGGCTTTGTCAAATGGCTTGGAAAAACGCACTGTGTTTCTGCTCGGGAAACATCATGAGCAGTGTCCTGCATGTTTTCTGTGTATAGCTGTCTTTTAACGCATACAGAATTCATTCGAAATCATTGATTTCTCCAATTAACAAGGGTCTCTTTTTGAACCTGCCAGAAGCATTCTTTCAATGTAACAGATTTACTCCGGGGAAGGGCAGCATGACATTGAGAGTAGCTCAAGCTTTCAGCACCTTTATCTGACTGCATGTATGCAGACACTGCTCAGAATCCCCTGTAAGATTCTCCTTCAATTCCGTTTTGCAGTGCTTTAGCTCTTTCAAAAGGCTTCGCTTTGCTAGTCACAATCCAAGGCTCATGACAGCATTTGAAAACATTCGTAACTGCGTTGGCCGGGAATCGAACCTGGGTTAACTGCTTTGAAGGCAGCTATGCGCAACACTGGCTCGCTCCAGAATAAATCTCACGTCGAGGGCATATTTTTTTCCATTTTACCGTGAGTCGGGCTCAGCTGCACAGAGGAGAGAGCAGAGCAATGAGGTCACGGGGACAGGGGAGTCACACGCTGGCGGTTTGAATACGCGGAAGATCACTGAGGGATCCACAGTATATGGACTCTCCGTGCGCCATCAGTCCGCACTCCGGACTCTGAATCCTGCCATCCGAGTTAAGATCTCGGCGGAACATGAGGCGCAGTTCCTTCTTAAAACGTAATCTGGTGAGCATTTCTAGAATCGTACTTGTATAGATGCAGCCTTTAATGTGTTGCTAGGTTAAAATTGATGACTTCTTGTATTTCAGTAGGCAACTGCCCTCTTGATTTCGGATTTAATTTCTTTATTACAGGGGCGCTTTTATGAAGACAGAGTCATGTTCAGGTACTTTGCTTGATGGAGGAAGCTCATTTCGGACTCTGTGATCTGCTCACCTGGAAAGGTCTGCTATACTACTACAAGAGAGAAGTAGAGTCTGGAAGAAGGGACAATTTTATGATGCTTTGGAAGATAATGTTTTTTTTTCTTATACTGAAAATGAAAGGTAGTTGTTTCTATATGGACTCAGTCTTTGGAATTTGTATATATATATTTCAGTGATCCCTCAGCCATTCCTTCTGTATTGTAATTCAATTTCTCTTTTAAAATTCCTTCCCCACTTCTAGGACCTGCAGTTGCTGAACTCCACAATGGCTTCTATTGGAAAGTCTGTGACTGAGACCAAGTGTTCACTTTTTTATGAAACCATTATTTATTTAGGAGCAATGAGCAATTCTTATATAAATGCAATAAAATCATTATGCTCAAACTATGAGAGAGAAAATTAAGGATAATTTAAGAAATCAGTCTTAGCTTGTTTCTATACACAGATGGTATTATTTATTTTCAAAGGAAACCCGCGAGGATTCCCCTGGTGTGCAAGATGTGCCTGAATACTCTTGATCAGCTTCCTGCTCACTTGAAGAGGGCGTGTATGAAGCACGCCACGGCAGAAAACATCAGGATGGCCTCTCAACAGGCGAGGGAGGACATGATGAATCACCTGAAGAACGGGGTCATCGTGGATTACCACAGAATAGAGATCGTGTCTGGTGAGGCAAACAGGATAGTGGTTGTAAGACTGCTAGAGTCCTTGGGCCTTTTTGTACATGGGAAGCCTGAAGACACATTGGCAAGGTGAGATATTTTTAATCTGTAAGGCTTCTGTAGTTTCTTTTTGAAATCATTGTTACAACATATTATGTAAAAGCATGTTGAAAAGAATCTACCTGCATTCCAGCGGCCCTGAGCAAGAGGCCGCAGTCCAGGAGGAAGAGATGCCAGAGGCTGCTCTAGAAACTGAAACAGAAGCGGATAAGGAAGGGGAAGATGTGAGCTCTGAAGAACTCTATCAGCAGTAAGACTTTTTATTTTTCAGATGTATCTATTTTTTACTAAAATTCTAATTTGTCTTATAGGTATAAAATGTTTAAACCGGTGTTTTATATCCTTACAGGCCCTGAGTAGTTAAAAAGTATCAGCAGGCCGGAAGAGAGTGGCCCAAGCTGGACTCTATAGAAAGCACTCCCTGGATGCTCCTCTCCTGATTGGATTCAAACAGTACCTTACCAAGGATCTGGGAGTGGCAAATTATTCTCAGGAGGTATTTATTTTTTAAAGGCATTTAAAATTAAGCAATGGTATCTTCATTGTAAATGTTTTTATTTCTTAGCTTAAAATTCACCCATGTGAAATGATGTCAGCCATAAACATCATGACTCTATATTTCCTACCTGAATCTATTCTACTTAAATTATTACATTATACACAATTTGAGTTCATTTTAAAAAGTAAAAGGTAATGAAAGGAATGCATTTTCATAAGAAAGATAATACCGATATGCATGTGATAATCTTCCTTATATCATGTAGTGCATCATTTGGACACTTTGTGGGCTTCAAATACAAAGAAAATCATGTTCTATGGTACAAGATAAATACAAAACTTAAGCTTTTATTTTAATTAGATTTCTTTATAAAGCATAAGCAATCATTTATTACATCGCTTCTTGAATTAAATCTTTTGACAAGAGGTAAGACTTCTGTTACATTTAAACCCATGTTTAGCTGTGTTTTTTAGATTTAACTGAACCAATTTCTGTGTGTGATAATGTCCTTGAATTCTGACAACATCACACTAAATTACATGATATAAAACAGCTAATGTTTCTAGAGATAAAGTTTCTGAGATGCTTCTAATTACTTTTTATTACCAGGGACAGTTTAATTCACCTTGTACAGTACTGTAAGACCAAGATGCTTTTTTTAAAAGTTATTTAACATTTTATAGAACTTTGTCTACTATGGCAACATGATGTGCTTGGTGAAACTTGGAAAAATACTGCTTGGCCACTTATCTTAAGATAAAGATAGGATAAAGGTTTATCTTTTGCACCTACCTGACCCCCAGGGAAGGCCAATGCTTTCTAAGTTGATGGTTCCCTACAGTAGACTGTACTTTAATTTCAAAGGTAATGTATATTGACCCAAATCAGTTTTGGAATCCAATCTACTGACGAGATGGAGCACATCCTTTTTTCAGGATTTTAGCATCATACGTTTGGTATATTTAGTCCCTAATGCTGAAAGAAATGATCATAGAACATTTGGACACTTTGTGGGCTTGAAATACAAAGCAAATCATGTTCTATGGTACAAGATAAATACAAAACGTAAGCTTTTATTTTAATTAGATTTGTTTATAAAGCATAAGCAATCATTTATTACATTAATATATGTGAAAATAACATTTTAGCATCATACGTTTAGTATATTTAGTCCCTAATGCTGAAAGAAATGATCATAGAACATGACATCTAACCTTACCTGCGGTGTTTTTAATCCCTATTGCTCAATGCACGGTGAAAGCATTCCATACATGTGTCTGACAATGAGGAATGGGCCCCTGAGACAGTCATTTGCCTGTTTCACAAATGATCGTATTTTACTAGAGATTCTGTTTGGGATTCAGATGTGCATTCGGACAGCAATCCCTTTCAAGAAATGATACGTTCTGGATGAGGTCAAAGGTGCTGGAACACTGTATCTAGGATGTGTTTGCAGAGACTGTGTGTCTCCTGCTTCAACGCAGTGATAAACAGATGTGCTCCTTTAATTTATTGGTACATGCCCAGGGCAGTAAGCAGTCTGAGGATTTATTTCCAGATGGCATAGAGCAGTGAAGCAGTGAAGTAGTGCAAAACACTGGATCATTATATTATTAGAATCTATTCTACTTAAATTATTACATTATACTCAATTTGAGTTCATTTTAAAAAGTAAAAGGTAATGAAAGGAATGCATTTTCATAAGAAAGATAATACCGATATGCATGTGATAATCTTCCTTATATCATGTAGTGCGTCATTTGGACACTTTGTGGGCTTGAAATACAAAGAAAATCATGTTCTATGGTACAAGATAAATACAAAACGTAAGCTTTTATTTTAATTAGATTTGTTTCTAAAGCATAAGCAATCATTTATTACATTAATATATGTGAAAATAACATTTTAGCATCATATGTTTAGTATATTTAGTCCCTAATGCCGAAAGAAATGATCATTTGTTTAACATGCACGGGTCTGTCTCAAAGGATGCAGTACTCCTGAAGGGTCTCAAACCCTACATTTTGGATGCCTAGCTGTATCCCTCACATGTGGCACCTCAGAATGACTTCTAACCTTACCTGTGGTGTATTCAGTCCCTATTGCTCAATGCACGGTGTACATACTGCATACATGTGTCTTGAGAATGAGGAATGGGCCCCTGAGACAGTCATTTGCCTGTTTCACAAACAGGGACCTGGACCTAGACCTAGACCTGGCCCGTACAGGGCTCAAACCCGCGACCTTGGCGTTATTAGCACCACGCTCTAACCAACTGAGCTAACCAGCCTCACGACAGTGCTCCTCTCTGTGCTGCAAAAAATCAAACTCAGGGAATTTCTTTTGTCCTCCTTTGAATAGAAAACCGTGTAATTCAGTGTACGGGCTTTCTCGTGCAGTTTCATGGTTCTTGTAACCCAAATCCTACACTGGCCTGAAGTGCCCCCCCATTTCACAGCATTTTTCAGCTGATTTAAAATGTACCTAAAGGAGAAGCATTATCGAAGACCATCAATTACCAAGAGCTTTTGTCAAAGGTTTTGGTGGTCATTTTGAATGACCACAGAGCGCTGTGACCTCGGTTTTACATCTCATCCAAAAGACAGCGCCCTTTTACAACACAGCATCTCCGTCACTATACTGGGGCATTGGGACCCGCACAGACCTCAGGGTGAGCGCCCCCCCGCCGGCACCATTAACACCGCTTCCAGCTGGAAGCTTTGTTTTTCCCTGTAGCTCATCCTCATCCAGGTACTGACCTGGCTCACACCTGCTTAGCTTCAGTGGGTTTTCAGTTGCAAGTTGCAAGGGGATGCAAGTGATGGTGCTCGCTGCAAAAGCCACCGCATTGGCCGGGAATCAAACCCGAGCCTCCCGCGTGGCAGGCGAGAATTCTACCACTGAACCACCAATGCTCAGTGCTTCGGCCTTCAAAAAAGACGCTTTTTTGGTGCTCTGTGCAAAACGCGTCGACATCTGCTTCCAGCTGCAAAATGCCATTTGCGGACCCTGAGGAACTTATTTCCAAGGGAGCGAGTACAAGCGATTGGGCGTTTTAAAACCACCAGGAACAGCAAAGAGGCGCGCTTCTTTGCTTGTGCCGAAACACACCGACTGAAGGCGGACAACGTAGTCGGCAGGATTGGAAGCTGTGCGGGGAGACCCCAATGGATTTCTAGTCTATCGCCTTAACCACTCAGCCACGACTACAGCAAGCCCCACCGCCGCTGCGTTCTTGCTACAATCTTACCTGGATCGCGAGGCGCCGGCGGAAGCCTATTTCAAAGTCGTTCTCCGTTTCAAAAAAACATTTCCAAAATACAAGCCTTGCAGACAGACACGCCTCAGAGGACTTAAGGGTGGCTTCATGTCGGAATGATAAAGTCTCCCCGTCCGGACATGAAAATGCCACTTTGTTACACACAAAAAAAGAATCAACAACAGAGAAATGCCCACAAGCATTTGAAAAGCCGCACCACGTCGCACTTGAAATAGCTCTTACATTAGTGGTAGACACAGGAATCGCCTTTTTATTTACGCTCTTACCAACGCGATGGAAAGCAAAACAAAGCAAAGCAGAGCAAAACAAAACGAACAAACGAAAACCCTCACGTCCTGCACTTGCATATAACGCTGTTACGTGCCCAAGCGGTATTGTACGTCATCCTAGCACTACACCCCGGGTCGTACGGTATATGGGAACGAGCACACGCCACGAATCGTCTCGAATCACTCCCTACAGCTGTAAGGCGCCTTGAAGCGTGCACCCCCAACATTCTTCTTTGCGCATCTGTGAAAGGTAAACTCTTGAGCAAACTCTGAACCAGCTCTAAGGAAACTAATCCGATTAGACGTTACTTTGACTCATCCTTTAAGGGACCCTTGTTAATTGGAGAAATCAATGATTTCGAATGAATTCTGTATGCGTTAAAAGACAGCTATACACAGAAAACATGCAGGACACTGCTCATGATGTTTCTCGAGCCGAAACACAGTGCGTTTTTCCAAGCCATTTGACAAAGCCCGCCCACTGAAAACTGCAGCAGATCGTGTAAAGGCGTTCAACTTTGTAACTACTGCACGCACAGGAAGCAGAATAAATTCCTCTTTTCAAACTGTCAAAGGTTTGCTGCAGGACATCGCACAATCTCTTTTGAACGGGGACAAACGATTTCTTATGGGGCGCAGTAAGTACAGACGTTTATAAAGCTCCACTCATGCCGACGATGCAGCATGAAGAAGCGCAACCTAACGTTTGACAGACAAAAGCCGGGCGCCGCTACGAGCAATATGAAATCAAACTGACAGCACACGGCGTTTCGCGCTGACTCAAAAGTGATCTCGACAGACGATGTTCTCTGCATAACGCTGAAAGAGCTAAAGAGCGTTTTTGTTGAGACGTAACCCATTGGGCAAAAGACGTATAATATACGTCTATTAAACGCATATCTTAGACGTCTAAATGTGGTCTACAATTCGTCTAGAATGAAATTCTAATATACGTCTAAAGTTAAACGTCAATTATACGTCTATATTTAGACGTTCATTATACATAAATGGTTGGAGTTCTATTATACGGATAAATTTAGAGGACTATTATACATATATGGTTGGAGTTCCGGATAACTTTAGAGGTCTATTATACGTATATGGTTAGAGGTCTATTATACGTATAACTTTAGAGGTCTATTATACGTATATGGTTAGAGGTCTATTATACGGATAACATTAGAGGTCTATTATACGTATATGGGTAGAGGTCTATTATACATCAAAGATAGATTTTATAGGTGTAGAAACAAGTAAAACAAGCCAATGATTAGGTTTAGAAATGTATTCTGAAAATACACATTCACACCTGAAAAATATGTATTTCAAATTATACATTGTATACAATCAATCAACAATCAACATATGGGCAATAATCATAAAAAACACAACTAGTCTTAAACTTCAGCTACAAATTCTGGAAATATGGCAATATACAGTATAGTAACGGCAAACACAAACTAATTACATTAACACACTAACTCAAAACCACATTTTGATTCAAATATACATTTTAAAATGTACAACTTCTATATTTCCAAGAAAAAAAATATTACAATGAAAGTTAAGACGATTTTTGTCCACTATTTGCAAACCCTGTCTAATTGTCCTAACAGTTAGAACCAAAAACCTAGTATTTTCAGTGTCCAGATCTCCTGGCCCCCTGCCTTGCATATGCATTCTTCAAGTAACACATTGCGTGCTCCTTTATTTCTTTTTCTGTTGATGTAGGGCGGGACTTCAGCACCGCAGCTAGGAGAAAATTATATAATATTACTTCCCAAATTAATGATGATTAATATCTTCTTTAGTATAATCTAAAAAATGAACGGTTTACTAAGCTCAAAGCTGAAATAAATGTATAAAATTTGGCTTGCATCATAGCAGTTGAGCAATAAAGTCTGTCCTAATTAAAGAGTACCCAAAGTTTGAAAGTACAACATAGAATAAGAATAAGAGAAACGGCAAAACGATTTTGTGTCATCTTCCCCATTCACACTATTTTATGTGCCATTTTTTTGCTTATTCACATACTATTTTAATCAAAATAATATTAAGAAAGATCTGTATGTATTCAGATAGTATTATTATTGTTCATACTTACTCGTCAAAAGAGGATTGCTGAGATATTTGCGGATATACTTCTACGTTTGAAAAACGTGTCCAAAATGGTGACCAACGAATACTAGCAATGCATTGTGGTATATAACCGGAAAATATGCTGGGTTCGATATTTTCTCAACGTATGCGTTTATTAATGTTGTCGATATTATGGTTGAAATTTAACATTGATAATACATCGCTGCTATGAGCTGATGTGCAATTTTAACGCATGCAATAAGTAAGGATCGGTCACTGTTGTATGGTATTATATATAATGACATTATGGAATAGGATGGGGACAGGCCTGGCATCACGGGGGGAGGGGGGAATGTCGCCCCTTCAGTTTTGGGCAAAAAGTTTTACCTAACTTAATTTGCACCCTAAAAAAATAGTTGTACTTTGTCAATGGTCAGACAACACTAAATGACACGAACAGTCACTCAGTCTGTTTGATGGGCAGGAGGGCTATCCGTCCAGGAACTGCACATATTATTGAGTGTCAACATTACGATCCTGTTTGCTCAGGTGGACCGATTCCTTGCAGTAGTTTATCATTATACTTAAAATCGTTATATAACTAGGACTAGTTATAGCAGTCTGTGCTTTCTGTTGGTTTTACAACATTTTTTTCTTAACGATTCAGAACGTCCATGTAGCTGCAAAAATGAACGCTTATGGTACTTTTCGCTCCAGGCAGTACAAACCTTGAGAGTGACGAAAAATGTGAAACTGAACTTCATCGCAAATACCAGATTGCTAGTCGTTATCTTCTATCATGAAGCACTAATCAATGGCATAGCTGCGAGATTTCATTTGGGTAGCTGCACCGTACAGCTCCGTTTCAACCGAAATATCACTCCCCCCTCAGAATTTCAGATGCCCCCCTACAGATTTTTCCTCGGGCACCGCGCACTGATGGGGGACTTTTGTCAAGAAAATAAAAATAGAAACTCTTTAGGCACTCAAACATTTTACTGTTTTTTTTCAGGCAGGTGGCAAGACCCCCTCAGCAAAACCCTTGTTTGCCAAGCTGTGGGCATTGATTCGTCGAATATACGTATATTTACGGCGAAATTACGGCTATACGTATATATACGTGGCCTCGACGTATAATCAACGTCGAATTGCAACCTTAAAATCGACGACATGAATAAACGCATATATAACGTCGAAAACACATCTAACACAGTGCCTGAGGCTTTTTACTGTATGTATCGTGTGTGCCGCAACTAGGAGTATACGGCACTCTGCACAGTGTACGAAGTAAATTATTTTCGCAGTAATTAATTTATTATATTTACTATATTTATTATACACGTGTAAATTAATTGCTGCGAAAATAATTTACTTCGTACACTGTGCAGAGTGCCGTATACTCCTAGTTGCGGCACACACGATACATACAGTAAAAAGCCTCAGGCACTGTGTTAGATGTGTTTTCGACGTTATATATGCGTTTGTTAATGTCGTCAATTTTACGGTTGCAATTCGACGTTGATTATACTTCGAGGCGACGTATATATACGTATAGCCGTAATTTCGCCGTAAATATACGTATATTCGACGAATCAATGCCCACTGGGAACAAGCTCGCTTCTTTCTACCATGATGTCACCATGACCAAATCTGTCTTTAAACACCTTGCTCAGTCTCTAACGAGACTGTCAAGAATTGCTTTCGCCGATTGTATTGCAAACCGGCGGAAGCGGGGTATTGGGAAAAGTTTTCAACTAGCAATAATCCCGCCTCGGCTAAACCTCACAGGCTACGATACTGCCACTGCGCAAAGCTGACGGTTGCCAGGCAACCGCGGGGATCCTATGGAAATCGTTATCAATCGTCTCATGGCATGTCGTTGCTGTAACGCTTCATATTTGTCGTCTTCTTCTAGCTTGAGGTTTTGAAGAATTTCATGACAGACAAGGGCTCCGTTGGGAACAAAGAAACCCGTTGATTCTTTTCAGCAGCAGAAATACAACCCTTTAAATACAAGATGACAGAACAATGACGAAGGGCATGCCGGGAGGAACTCATGCACTACAGAGGAAAGGGGGCGGGCACGTACAGTTCACATTCAAGCCACAAGTACTCTTCTCGGATGTTGCACAAACAAATCCTAACGTCTTGAAAGCATTGCGGCATGTTTGTGTCCCACTTCCCGTGGCTGCAGGATGACTGACATGAACGGACAAACACAATCTGTGGCGTTTAGCGTGACATAGTCTTGCAGGCATCGTGCTGTCTCACTGCAATACTATACCGCTGGAGGAAACAGTCCATCTGGCCATGAAACTGATTTGAACGTCTAGCTACAGCAACTAACAATATCATGATTTATTCAGGATGTGTGGAATCAGCACGTCCCGGAGACAGCTTCCGAAATCGTGAGCATTCTCTGGTGGTAGGGGCGTTCAAGATGGCGCTCAGGTGGGAGGTAAAGTTTAGTGGTTGAGGATTTTTTTTGAGTTTTTCATGACCTGAATGTTAATTTTTGCTTTTTTTGACTACAGAAAAATAAGGACTTAACACTACTTGTTTAAACTTCAGTTATAATTGAAAGAAAAAAAAACGATTTTTTTTAGGTTTAAGAATTTCGATATGAGTAACACTGGGAAAAGAAAAGAGAGTGCTGGGTCTTCGAAGGAGAAGTCTAAGAAACCTCAATCGTATATGTATAGCACTACAAGAAAATTGATGGCAACTAAAGGGAAAAGTGAAGCAGCTGGAGGGGACGTGGAAAGAGTGCTGGAGATGCGCTCGTACGCGAGCGTTCGCAGCCCAAGTGAGACTCAGCTGCCAGAGGAAGAGCCGGAGTCCCTGCCCAGCACACCTGTGAAAACCCCGGCAGCCAAGAGAGGAAGGGGCGACCTGACGCTGGAGGAGCTCCAGACCAACATCTTCAACATGATGGCACAGAGCATGGGTGAGCTGAAGGAAATGATTTGATCTAATACAGTCGCAATCGAAAGTCTTAAAAAGTCCATGGACTGTGTGTTTAAAGAGGTTGAAGACTTAAAGAGTGAAGTAAAAGTTCTTAAACAAGTAAATACCAAACAAGAAAAGCATATTAAAGAACTTGAATTGAAAGTGAACGATGTAGATAGATACCGTCGATGATGGAATTTAAAATTATTTGGAGTTAAAGAGGAACGTGATAAGGACCTTGTTGCAATAGTGAAGGGTATCTGTAAAAGGACCCTGCCGGACCAGGAGGACGTAAAATCGGCCATTGACTTTGTTCACAGGCTCGGGAGAGCGAACATGTCTGGGCAAGTGCGCCCCAGATCGATTATAATACAGTTCACCAAGAGGACGGCGAGGGACATGCTGTGGCGAGCGGCGAGGGGGAATGAGTATTTGAATGGGAACAAACTGAGGTTTGCAGAGGACCTGTCTGCCGTGGACAGGAGTACCAGGAACCAGCTGTGGCCCCAGGTTGAAGCTGCCAGAAGAGAGGGGAGGAGAGCCTACTTTGTGGGAGCGAGGGCCTTTGTGGACGGGAAGGAGATTTGCTCCCAGTGACTGCTCAGTTAATGATTATGTTTGGTTATATTTGTTATACCAGTATATACTAGTGTTTCTTTAGTGTTAGTTTGGAATGGTGTAGTTAAGTGTTAAGGACTGTTATAGTTCTGGTTCTTTGAAAAACTCAATAGTTTAGACAGTCTTAGAGTTAGTTATTTGCTTTTGTGTATGTCTTTTTCATGAATGCCAGAGGTACTCGAAATGTTGTTAAAAGAAAAACTGTGTGCTGAGTTTTATTTTTTACAGGAAACGCATGCATGTTGAAACTAAAAGTTATAAATAATTGAGAAATATTAAAGCAAGGAAAATATGATACGTGTAAAATATACAATTTGATCACATAATTACTTAATTACCTCTGGTAGTTAAATGCTTTTTTCTGCTGCGTTTTTTTTCTCTTGTACATGACTCTGATCCTCTTGTTGTATTTGTATTTGTAAATTCTATGTTTAATAAAAAAAAAATTAAAAAAAGCATTCTCTGGTGGTGTCCTGCAGGCTTCCTGTGGGTGTGCGTTGGTGGTATAGTGGTGAGCATAGCTGTCTTCCAAGCAGTTGACCCGGGTTCGATTCCCGGCCAACGCAGTGGCGAATGTTTTCAAATGCTGTCATGAGCCTTGGATTGTGACTAGCAAAGCGAAGCCTTTTGAAAGAGCTAAAGCACTGAAAAACGGAATTGAGGGAGAATCTTACAGGGGATTCTGAGCGGTGTCTGCATACACGCAGTCCGATACGGGTGCTGAAAGCTTGAGCTACTCTCAATGTCATGCTGGCTTTCCCCGGAGTAAATCTGTTAGATTGAAAGAATGCTTCTCGCAGGTTCAAAAAGGGACCCTTGTTAATTGGAGAAATCAATGATTTCGAATGAATTCTGTATGCGTTAAAAGACAGCTATACACAGAAAACATGCAGGACACTGCTCATGATGTTTCCCGAGCCGAAACACAGTGCGTTTTTTCAAGCCATCTGACAAAGCCCGCCCACTGAAAACTGCAGCAGATCGTGTAAAGACGTTCAACTTTGTAACTACTGCACGCACAGGAAGCAGAATAAATTCCTCTTTTCAAACTGTCAAAGGTTTGCTTTACGAACGCCGCAGGACATCGCACAATCTCTTTTGAACAGGGACAAACGATTTCTTATGGGGCGCAGTAAGTACTGTTACTGTCACTGCTCGATACCGACGTTGGCCTACTATACCATGTTCAGCCACTGCTAGAAAATGTACGGCTCTAGCACCAGAGCAAACAACAGGAGGGCCGATGTCGAACAGGCACACGTGTCAGACATGGAGAGCGATGAGAATGGGATTCGAACCCATGCCTGCAGAGCACAATGGATTAGCAGTCCATCACCTTAACCACTCAGCCACCTTGTCGACGAAACTGGGCTGTCCGGACATGGGTTGGCGCGCTCCAGATGATCTTTTTCTTTTTTTCCCCACGTACTCGAGGGTCATTTTCCTGTTCCACATGTGATTTCAACATTTTCCTTGGGAGATGTCAAGCCAGCAAGCCACTGCTGTGGTTCAGTGGCCAGTGTGGAGTTCAGTGGCCCTGTTGTACACAGAAAGCACATTGAGCTCCTTGGACATGAAAAGTTCCAGATAAAAGCCATTTGTCATCCTTTCTCTTGGTGTCGATGTTGCTATTGTATGTAAAGGTGGCAACTTGCTCAGCGAGCAGGCGGAGCACACACCGAATGCAGATGTGTCTGAGTGGTGTGTCCAAGTGGCTGCAAAAGGACAACACTCCCGGGGCGCCGTGGCTTAGTTGGTTAAAGCGCCTGTCTAGTAAACAGGAGATCCCCGCCTATGGCTAGACTTAATTAAATGCAAGTATTCATTTCCTGTCTTTAACGCGACTTGTTTTTCTTAAAATGGATGCAACTTGCAAAACATGAAATACAAGCCTTGCTAATCAGCGCTAGCGGCTGGCAAAAAAAAGGAGTCAGCTATTTTTTTTTCTTTAACCTTAACCCTGCTAACGGAGAAGAGTTAAACGACCGAGTCTATGCAGCTTAAACGGTGCGCAAGTCGGGTTCTTAGCTGAAAGGGTGGTAAATCACGCTCACCCCAGTCCTTAATCTTTTAAAGAGGATACAAAATTGAACCTAGTCGCCACATCACATACATCCTGTTAAATGATAAAAAGGTAACATCTATCCTCGCTCCAGAGTAAATCTCACGTTGAGGGCATCTTTTTTTTCACTTTACCGTGAGTCGGGCTCGGCTGCACAGAGGAGAGAGCAGAGCAATGAGGTCACAGGGACAGGGGAGTCACACGCTGGCGGATTGAATACGCGGAAGATCACTGAGGGATCCACAGTATGTGGACCCTCCGTTCGCCATCAGTCCACACTCCGGACTCTGAATCCTGCCATCCGAGTTAAGATCTCGGCGGAACCTGAGGCGCAGTTCCTTCTTAAAACGTAATCTGGTGAGCATTTCTAGAATCGCACTTGTATAGATGCAGCCTTTAATGTGTTGCTAGGTTAAAATTGATGACTTCTTGTATTTCAGTAGGCAACTGCCCTCTTGATTTTGGATTTAATTTCTTTATTACAGGGGCGCTTTTATGAAGACAGAGTCATGTTCAGGTACTTTGCTTGATGGAGGAAGCTCATTTCGGACTCTGTGATCTGCTCACCTGGAAAGGTCTGCTGTACTACTACAAGAGAGAAGTAGGGTCTGGAAGAAGGGACAATTTTATGATGCTTTGGAAGATAGTTTTTTTTTCTTATACTGAAAATGAAAAGTAGTTGTTTCTATATGGACTCAGTCTTTGGAATTTGTATATTTATACATTTCAGTGAACCCTCAGCCATTCCTTCTGTATTGTAATTCAATTTCTCTTTTGAAATTCCTTCCCCACTTCTAGGACCTGCAGTTGCTGAACTCCACAATGGCTTCTATTGGAAAGTCTGTGACTGAGACCATTATTTATTTAGGAGCAATGAGCAATTCTTATATAAATGCAATAAAATCATTATGCTCAAACTATGAGAGAGAATTTTAAGGATAATTTAAGAAATCAGTCTTAGCTTGTTTCTATACACAGATGGTATTATTTATTTTCAAAGGAAACCCGCGAGGATTCCCCTGGTGTGCAAGATGTGCCTGAATACTTTTGATCAGCTTCCTGCTCACTTCAAGAGGGCGTGTATGAAGCACGCCACGGCAGAAGAGATCAGGTGGCCTCTCAACAGGCGAGGGAGGACATGATGAATCACCTGAAGAATGGGGTCATCGTGGATTACCACAGAATAGAGATCAAAGGACACTTTGTGGGCTTGAAATACAAAGAAAATCATGTTCTATGGGACAAGATAAATACAAAACTTAAGCTTTTATTTTAATTAGATTTATTTATAAAGCATAAGCAATCATTTATTACATTAATATATGTGAAAATAACATTTTAGTATCATACGTTTAGTATATTTAGTCCCTAATGCTGAAAGAAATGATCATAGAACATGACATCTAACCTTACCTGCTGTGTTTTTAATCCCTATTGCTCAATGCACGGTGAAAGCATTGCATACATATGTCTGACAATGAGGAATGGGCCCCTGAGACAGTCATTTGCCTGTTTCACAAATGATCGTATTTTACTAGAGATTCTGTTTGGGATTCAGATGTGCATTCGGACAGCAATCCCTTTCAAGAAATGATACGTTCTGGATGAGGTCAAAGGTTCTGGAACACTGTATCTAGGATGTGTTTGCAGAGACTGTGTGTCTCCTGCTTCAATGCAGTGAGAAATAGATGTGCTCCTGTAATTCATTGGTACATGCCCAGGGCAGTAAGCAGTCTGAGGATTTATTTCCAGACGGCATAGAGCAGTGAAGCAGTGAAGTAGTGCAACACACTGGATCATTATATTATTAGAATCTATTCTACTTAAATTATTACATTATACACAACTTGAGTTCATTTTAAAAAGTAAAAGGTAATGAAAGGAATGCATTTTCGTAAGAAAGATAATACCGATATGCATGTGATAATCTTCCTTATATCATGTAGTGCGTCATTTGGACACTTTGTGGGATTGAAATACAAAGAAAATCATGTTCTATGGTACAAGATAAATACAAAACTTAAGCTTTTATTTTAATTAGATTTGTTTATAAAGCATAAGCAATCATTTATTATATTAATATATGTGTGTAGCGGCGAGGCTTATTAATAAGGCAGAATTAAGTGTTCTGAGCCTTCCCAAATGAGGCCCCATTTCTCTGTTCATCTCTGTGGTGCAGCCACAGAGAGACTATTCATGCAGGGTGATTTAAGGTCCTAGGACAGCTCCCAAAGGGGGATGCACTTAGCTAAGCCTGGCTATCATGATCAATGGTCATCCATTGGCGCCTATCTGTCTAGGGAGTGCCAGTTGGACATCTGGACTGCATTACTAAGTGTCAGGACTAAGTGACTCATATCTCACCTTGATCAATCAATCAGGGACTGGTAGGGCCGAGTAACCCACGTGGGACTCTGATGCCCATGGAACTTTCAGCCAATCAATGAGCTGAAGTTCCTCCAGGTAAAAACAGGCAACACAGAGAGCCTGTGAGATTCAGTAAGATTCAGAAGGGAGGATTCAGAGGATTCTGTGGACAATTCTAAAGGGAATTCAAAGGAGAATTCCAGGGCAGGGCGGCCCAGGAGCAGAAGGCTCCCAAGGGCAGGACATTCTCGCAGCGCGCCTCCTGACCATCCTGAGACTCAGCCCGGACAACCACGGAACGGCCAGTGTGTCCGAGTGCCAGAACTTTCCTTTGTTCTAAGAGTCTAGAGCGGAGGTTGCCAGAGAATAACCAGAGGATCCACCCGAGGTTAGCACCAGCAGCAGGCCTCGTGAACAGGTCGGAACTGTGGACAGCTGAATCACTATTCAGAACTAGCTCTTCATCAGAAACGAACCGGTCCTCTTCCTGACTTGCTGGGACCCACAGTCATCTTTTCTCCTGTGCACAAACTTTGCTAGTTAAAGCCAACACTAACTAGCCGGTCAGTGAGCATCAGCAGCGCAGCGTCGCAAGCCGCACAGCACAGCCTGGCACGGAGCCAGAGAGCGCGGATTGGACAGCAACAGCCTGCAACTGTTTCTTTGTGCCCGCAGGAAGATCTGAATCCCCAAAGATTGGATGAGTATTCAACTTCAATGCATTACAGCTCAAGAATTCAATTGTTATCCCAACCAGTTGATATCAATTTAATTCCTAAGAGTTATGTACTTGTTTGAGTATCTAATGTAGAAGTTATAACCAAGTTCATTAACGAAACGGTCTTAATGAATGATATACTGAACGTATGTCCTCTTGATATGTGTAACACTTCGTAACTGACTGAATATATATCTTTTGTATTCTGATAACCCTCTCGATAAGATCTGTTAGGTTTACATGCATATTTTATGTATTAATAAATGTATCCTCGTGTATTAGTACCTGTGTGTGCGCGTTGTTTGAGTTATGTCGCATGGTTGGATTCTAAAGCCATCAAAAGAATCAACTTTGTGATTTACTGCTACAATTAATAATTGTCTCAGTAAATGCCCAAACCCTACAGAACTGGTGCCTTCAGAGAGCCACTACATTTAATTTTGCTATGGCAACATTACATATTTTGCGTCCCTGAGCCGGTTTTCTTACATTATTTGGCGTCCCTGGGTGGGCGTGGCAAGACTGAAATGAGTCAACCAAGCGGAATAATTCAATATAAAACGCCGCTGGTTTCATACACAACAATATGGTGTGCTGAAAGCCGAAAGAAAAAAAAGTTCCCCTTGCTCTTTAAGCAGTGCTTGATTGTTTTGTGATCTTTTGCGATCTACCGGGTTGATTGCATACTTGATCTTGTGGTTTTCTGTGGTAAAACTGTGATTTCGTACTTAAAAGTAATACTCTTTAAGTTTAACGATGGTTGCTAAAAGGTCTGAATTCGAGTCGCTATTAAGCACTCTCTCTAGCAGCGACAGGTCTGACCACGATCTCTTCCATATCTCCGTCAGCGGAGAAGCTAGAAGGATAAATCTCCATTCTCTGAGAGAGCTAGCGAAGGACATAGAGAGATTTGACCCCGCAGTGTCAGAGAATAATATCGAGAGTTATATTCAGGACCTCAGGTATACCCTGCAGTATCTGCCAAACGCCACAGAACAGGAGAAAGTGTTTCTGGTCAGGAAAACTACCAGCAGAGCTGTACATGAGTGGATGGCTAGGCAGATGAAATAAGTCTGTAATGATTTTGAGAAGCTTTGTCAAGCACTTATTGAAGAATACAGTGCGTTTATTGACCCGACTGCTGCGATAGCCGCCGCTCTTAACATTAAGCACGAGAGAGCAGAGTCCCCTCGCGAATATTACGAGAGACTTAGACGAACTTATTTTGCAGGGCGAAATGATGAGGGTTGCGAAGAGAACACACATTTCAAGGGTTTATTCATTGCGAATCTCCACCCGTCAGTCAGAAAGATGATCTTAATGCATACAGATTCGTGCAGAAAGCCTGGGAGTATGATGTCCAAAGTCGCTCTGAGCAAAAAGCTGTTAAAGTGACTGTGTTTGCCGTCAGAGCCAGCAGGGTTAATTCCCCCCTGCTCGAAGGAGCACAGGCTCCTGAGCTGGCTAAGCCCCGTTCCAAAGCATGCACACAGGACCGCACCCAGCGTCCTAAGTGCCATGAGAACACCGGGGGAGGGAAAGGGCTAGATAAAGCTGAACAAAAGGATTCAGTAGCCGCCCGCCTGGCCAGGCTTGAACAAGCTTTATTAGGACAGGGACAACCGCTCCCCAAGGCTGCCGGAAGCGTGAATGAGCTGATACTCTCCACTGGAGGAGGCGGAGACCCACCCCCTCTCCCTCCCTCAGTCTATCTGATTGAGTGGAAGGGTTCCTGCCTGGATGAATTCAGCCACTCCCAAGTCAGTGCTGACTCCACCCCTGAAGTCACAGAGCAGGCAGTAAAACACAGAGGAAAAGCAAGTAGCTTTTACCTCAAGGCTGCCATGGGAGATGTCTTACACAGTGAGACACTGATTGACACTGAGGTTGAAAGGTGTTTGATGTCACACAGCAAGCTCAAACGGGTTGAAAAAGAAAAGGGCATGCGACTCAGAGAGGAACCTTTGGTGGATCACCAGAAAGGCAAAGTGTGGAAACAGGTCAAGGCTCCTAAGCCTTCTGTACAGAAGGAAAGGGGGGCCAAGAGGCAGACTGTGCTCACACAGTGCCCACCGAACACAGAAGCCTATGTGGAGATTCCTTCTGTTCCCTCTGGACAAGAAATAAAAATATTTCCTTGTTCCCCGGATATACAGGGAAGTCGTGTCCCGGCCAAAGTCCCAACAGCCTCCATGCCACAGGAGCGGTGCTACAAGCAGCCGCCTGATCCACCAGGTAAAGCACACACCTTTTACATCCCTAAAGAGGAGCAGATCTCCCCACCTGGCGATGAAAAGGAGCTTTCCCTGTGCACCCTGGCACCCAAGAGGGGTCAGGAACACCACCCTGCAGTGGTGGAAGGGATCCAGATGGCAGGAGAGCAGGTTGGTGATGTAGCCCTCACCCTTAGCCCTGAGAGGTCCTCTATTAGTGAGGATCTGCTTGAGCAGCTGTCACAGGGCCACCGCCAGGTGCCCCTGGTGCAACATTCACAGGTTAGACAGGAGGCCCAGCTGGACGCTGAGACTACTGCACTGTGGACACACCTGATCCCAGATGCCGATTCCCTCTGCTGTGACCCAGGGAACCTGCAGTCAGGTAACATTATTTCTCACAACTACCAGGTAGTGAGTGAGACTGACCTGATTGTTCCTGCCTCAACGGCAGGGTTGCCAACACACCCAGTCCCCCAGAAGGGACAGGGAATGAAAGCCGAGCCGGTTTTCTTACAGCCACCAGCTCAGTCTGTCAGTCTGAGTCTGACCAACAGTGGTTCAGCCAGACTGGAGCTGGATGGTCAAGTCACCCGCCTGCCAGTGCAGGACATCGCAAAGAGGGGTGTCAGAATCCCCGCCTGCACTGACATGGGCCTGGTGAGTGATAGTAAGTTCAAAGACAGTGAACTAGCTATCCCAGTACTGGGGCAGCTCCCCGAACCCCTAGCACGGGAAGGGGGGAGCGAGCAGGTGTCCTACACCCACGCCCAGCGAACGATTGTAAACATGCCGATAGAGGGATTCCTCAATCAGGAAGTGTGCAGGGTGGACCTGAACAGTGAGAATGGGGTAACAATCCCAGATCACTCAGGTGCTCCAGATGACCACTCAGCCGAGGGTCAGGCATGCTCCACCGCTGCACCGCCCCCTGCAGGGTTCCTAGAGCACAGGCATGAACAAATCGAAAAAGCAGATGCCCTGGAAAAGGAGGAGCAGCATCAGCAGCTGCGTCAGATCTCCCCATATTTCCAGGATGTTGGTGCCCAAGATGCCACAGGGCATACTGAGAAAGACACCATGTACACGCTGCGCCAGCTTAGAAAGGCGACAGTCATTCAGAAGGAGATGACTGGGATCAGCCACCCGAAAAGACTTTTGGGAGGACTGATTGCTGTTGCACGTTTGCTTTTTTCTGGTAGGTTTGTGTGCTACTGGCACTCTCACCCTGACTGCCCCAAGAAGGCAGGGGTCAGAGATGCCGGAGGGTAGTGACAGACTGTATCGACAGCAGCAAAAGTTGGAAAGGGAAAACCCTACAGGCAATTTCCTATGCAACAGGGTTAAACCTTATTCCCCAACCAGTGGACATGATTGTTGGTGTTATACAGTGGGTTTATGCTTGTGTGCAACAGGCCAGAATGTTGACACAAGACCTATTAAGGGAGCTTAGTGTCACTGTAGCCAGTCTAACCACGGCACGATTCCCAACCCACTTGATTCCACTCTTCTCAGTAGAGGAGTATGTGACATTAACCCCATCGCTCATAGCTCACCCAGAAGGCAATCCAAGATTGAATTTGGTTCCAAATCTTGAGATGGGTATGGCTACCAAAGCTATCCATTGGCTGTGTCTAAACGATTCACCAATGAAGGGTGTAAAGCTACTAACGAGCAGAGGGAGGTTAATGAACCCCATGAAGAGCAGGTAGGAAGTAAATGGCTGGTCAGCACACCACATTTAACTGACACTATGACTTGTGACAGGCATGATACAGCTACCACAATGCAGCTACCTAATCAAACAGTTTTCCTGCAAGTTCCTGAGGAGGCCATAGTACAGCATGGTAACTTAACACTGTACGGTCTGGAACCAGACAACATAAGACCAAACTTGAGGTCATGGATGCCTTCAGGTGCCACACTATTGAATTGGATAGAAATCCAAGAAACAGTAAGCCCTGAAGAGGTACAGGTAGTTAGTTTGCTTTAATGGAACAAACCTCCAAACCACCCTAGCAGATACCCAACACAGGTGTTGTGGTTTATCGCGGGGCTGGGAACAGGAACTGGTTACATTTTAACACTGCTGCTGGGAAGCTGGATCATGACTGACAGTGTACTCTGAATGCTGTACTCTTGCATCAAAATGTAATCTGGGTAGCATGAATGAGTCAAAGGTAGCATGTCAAAAGAAAGGAAGTGATTTCTCCCCAAATATCTACTACAGAGGTATCAGATATTGACAGTGAACTTCCTGATGTGTAATTCCTAGACCTAGATAATGTCTCCTACCGTGTTTATACATACTCCAGATGTTATTCATCCTGTTTGTATCCAACACTGGTTCCGGTATGAATTCTCGAGGAGTAATGTGGACATTTAAGATTAATGTTCTAATGGCAAGGGACATCACTTAACTCTGTTTTGTTTTGAAGGCAACAACGCCTCAGGACCTCGTGACCTTCAAAAAGGGGGGATATGTAGCGGCGAGGCTTATTAATAAGGCAGAATTAAGTGTTCTGAGCCTTCCCAAATGAGGCCCCATTTCTCTGTTCATCTCTGTGGTGCAGCCACAGAGAAACTGTTCTGCAGGGTGATTTAAGGTCCTAGGACAGCTCCCAAAGGGGGATGCACTTAGCTAAGCCTGGCTATCATGATCAATGGTCATCCATTGGCGCCTATCTGTCTAGGGAGTGCCAGTTGGACATCTGGACTGCATTACTAAGTGTCAGGACTAAGTGACTCATATCTCACCTTGATCAATCAATCAGGGACTGGTAGGGCCGAGTAACCCACGTGGGACTCTGGTGCCTATGGAACTTTCAGCCAATCAATGAGCTGTTCCTCCAGGTAAAAACAGGCAACACAGAGAGCCTGTGAGATTCAGTAAGATTCAGAAGGGAGGATTCAGAGGATTCTGTGGACAATTCTAAAGGGAATTCAAAGGAGAATTCCAGGGCAGGACGGCCCAGGAGCAGAAGGCTCCCAAGGGCAGGACATTCTCGCAGCGCGCCTCCTGACCATCCTGAGACTCAGCCCGGACAACCACGGAACGGCCAGTGTGTCCGAGTGCCAGAACTTTCCTTTGTTCTAAGAGTCTAGAGCGGAGGTTGCCAGAGAATAACCAGAGGATCCACCCGAGGTTAGCACCAGCAGCAGGCCTTGTGAACAGGTCGGAACTGTGGACAGCTGAATCACTATTCAGAACTAGCTCTTCATCAGAAACGAACCGGTCCTCTTCCTGACTTGCTGGGACCCACAGTCATCTTTTCTCCTGTGCACAAACTTTGCTAGTTAAAGCCCACAGTGAGCATCAGCAGCGCAGCGTCGCAAGCCGCACAGCACAGCCTGGCACGGAGCCAGAGAGCGCGGATTGGACAGCAACAGCCTGCAACTGTTTCTTTGTGCCCGCAGGAAGATCTGAATCCACAAAGATTGGATGAGTATTCAACTTCAATGCATTACAGCTCGAGAATTCAATTGTTATCCCAACCAGTTGATATCAATTTAATTCCTAAGAGTTATGTACTTGTTTGAGTATCTAATGTAGAAGTTATAACCAAGTTCATTAACGAAACGGTCTTAATGAATGATATACTGAACGTATGTCCTCTTGATATGTGTAACACTTCGTAACTGACTGAATATATATCTTTTGTATTCTGATAACCCTCTCGATAAGATCTGTTAGGTTTACATGCATATTTTATGTATTAATAAATGTATCCTCGTGTATTAGTACCTGTGTGTGCGCGTTGTTTGAGTTATGTCACATGGTTGGATTCTAAAGCCATCAAAAGAATCAACTTTGTGATTTACTGCTACAATTAATAATTGTCTCAGTAAATGCCCAAACCCTACAGAACTGGTGCCTTCAGAGAGCCACTACATTTAATTTTGCTATGGCAACATTACATATTTGGCGTCCCTGAGCCGGTTTTCTTACATGTGAAAATAACATTTTAGCATCATATTATTACATACAGGTCTCTAGCTTCAACACAGTGATATATATATATACTCAGTGATTTATTGGTACATGCCCAGGTCAATAATCAGAATGAGGATTTATTTCCAGACGGGCTACAGGTAGTGTTGTGAAATACTTCAACACACTGGATCGCAGATTTAGACCCCCTGCACTCTTACTCCTTAAAAACCAAAGAAATGAAGATATGTAGCAATCACATTGCAACAGGGCTGACAGTGACTTAATGCTTATACTAGTGGACTTCTGGTACCTTTAGGGTACGGTGTTCCCTGAAGGGCTCTCAAACCCCGCATTTCAGATGCCTAGCTGTTTCGCTGATGTGTTGCACCTCAGAATCACTTTTAAACCTTACCTCTGGTATCTTTAATCCCTATTGCTCAACGCATGGTGAAAGTATTGCATAAATGTGTCTGAAAATGAGCAATGGGCACCTGAGAGACTCATTTGCCTGTTTCACAAATGATCATATTTGACTAGAGATTCTGTTTGGGATTCAGTTGTGCATTCTGACAGCAATCGCTTTCAAAAAACGATACATTCTGGATGAGGTCAAGGTGCAGGAACACTGTATTTAGGATGTGTTTGCACTTATTCTGTGTCTCTAGCTTCAACACAGCGATATATGTATATGCTCACTGATTTTTTGGTACATGCCCAGGGCAATAATCATTATGAGGATTTATTTCCTGATGTGCTAGGGGTAGTGTTGTGAAATACTTCAACACACTGGATCGCAGGTTTAAACCGCCTGCACTCTTACTCCTTAAAAACCAACAAATGCAGATATGTAGCAATCATATTGTAGCAGACACTCATTTGCCTGTTTCACAAATGATCATATTTTACTAGAGATTCTGTTTGGGATCCGGATGTGCATTCTGACAGCAATCTCCTAATCGCGGCTTTGCCCTTCTTGCCTCTTTGGACAATATCTCCATCTTGTGGTCGTTGTTGGTAATGTCTAGACAACATCTCCATCTTGTGGTCGTTGTTGGTAATGTCTTCTTTTGCCCTTTTTTATTTTAATTCTCTATTAGTTGATTCTAGAATCAATACAATGGAGATGAAAACATCAGTTTTATAGCAGACAATATGACATTATTTATAGTCCAATTAGAAACTTATTACCCTGTTTTTAACATAATAACAAATTAAAATTGATTAAAACTAAGTTTGGAACACCAGGGAACATAACAAATGATTTTTAGGAAAACCATGAGGTTCTCTGTGTCCAATGCCTGCAAGGGGAGAAAGCTAGAATCCTTTGATTTTTTCAAAATTTGAAAATAAACATCATATAACAACAGCTTTCATTCCTAGGAGTGAAAAATAACCATTTTTGAAGACATAGTAGTTTCTAAAACACTACAATAAAGTTAAAAACATCAGTTTTATATTACATTATTTTTAGTGAAATTAGTCATTTTTTGCACTATTTTTAATAAAATATCTAATTAAAAGTGATTAAAATTAAGTTTGGAACAACAAGGAACACAAAAAAAAAAGATTTTTAGGAAAACCATGAGGTCCTCTGTGCCCGATGCCTGCAAGGGGAGAAAGCTAGAATCCTAAAAAAAAGTTATCAATTCTAGAGCCTAAGAGGAAAACAAGACAAATGTATATCTCCAAGTAATTTTATGTGCTTCAGAAGAGCCCAGGAAAGTTTTTTGCATACATGAAACCACGCCCGTTTGCACATAAGCAGACATGGTTGCACACACGACTGCATGAAAGCACACGTGCATGCGAAGTCATCCTGTTGAGCATTTGAAAAGCCGCACCACGCCGCACTTGAAATAGCTCTTACATTAGTGGTAGACGCAGGAATCGCCTTTTTATTTACGCTCTTACCAACGCGATGGAAAGCAAAACAAAGCAAAGCAGAGCAAAACAAAACGAACAAACGAAAACCCTCACGTCCCGCACTTGCATATAACGCCGTTACGTGCCCAAGCGGTATTGTACGTCATCCTAGCACTGCACCCCGGGGCGTAAGGTATATGGGAACGAGCACACGCCACGAATCGTCTCGAATCACTCCCTACAGCTGTAAGGCGCCTTGAAGCCTGCACCCCCAACATTCTTCTTTGCGCATCTGTGAAAGGTAAACTCTTGAGCAAACTCTGAACCAGCTCTAAGGAAACTAATCTGATTAGACGTTACTTTGACTCATCTTTTTACTCTCAGTGCTGGATTGCTCAAACTCCAGCTAGGGTTAGGTTTAACATTCCCACACTACTTAGACACTTTGTTTACGCTCAGTGCTGGATTTTGGGAACTTCAGGACGAGTGGGAATTTTCTCCTATCTGTCAATTCTGTTTTGTTTTGGAGACTCTTGGCTGCCTATATTGTACAGTGCAGCGTGAAGGAAACATTTTCCAAAACTGTGTCAGCTCAAAAGTTGTAAGAAAACCTCTCCAGCTGCTTTAACTCTCTTCATTTTTGTCATTTAATGTGACAATCGATGTATAACTGGAGCCTCACATATGCAAATGGTGAGGCTCCAGTTCGACACCACTTTACAGTATATGACAAAAGCATGGCAGACTGTGCCGGACCAGCTGGTAACTTCCGCTTATTTTGACCATATTAAACATTGGAAATCTTCCCACTTGCATTTGTGACACTTGATTTTGGCTCCACCTAAGACACTCTTAAATCTTCAAACACTTTTCTCTTCTCCCGCAACACTCTTGTCTGTCGGCACTGTGTGGCAGCGTTGCAGGACAACCCATCTCACCACGGAAAGGAACCTAACAGCTTTGGTAAGAGAGGAGAAAAAGACATGGCCCGTACGGGGCTCGAACCCGCGACCTTGGCGTTATTAGCACCACGCTCTAACCAACTGAGCTAACCGGCCTCAGGACAGTGCCCCTCTCTGTGCTGCAAAAAATCGAACTCAGGGAATTTCTTTTGTCCTCCTTTGAATAGAAAGCCGTGTAATTCAGTGTACGGGCTTTCTCATGCAGTTTCATGGTTTCACAGCATTATTCAGCTGATTTTAAATGTACCTAAAGGAGAAACATTATTGAAGACCATCAATTACCAAGAGCTTTTGTCAAAGGTTTTGGTGGTCATTTTTAATGACCACAGAGCACTATGACCTCGGTTTTACATCTCATCCAAAAGACAGCACCCTTTTACAACACAGCTTCTCCGTCTGGAGATTGGGACCCGCACAGACCTCAGGGTGAGCGCCTCCCCGCTGGCCCCATTAACACCACTTCCAGCTGGAAGCTTTGTTTTTCCCTGTAGCTCACCCTCATCCAGGTACTGACCTGGCTCACACCTGCTTAGCTTCAGTGGGTTTTCAGTTGCGAGTTGCAAAAGTTGGGATGCAAGTGATGGAGCCGTTCGCTGCAAAAGCCACTGCATTGGCCAGGAATCGAAACCAAGCCTCCTGCGTGGCAGGCGAGAGTTCTAACAATGAACCACCAATGCTCAATGCCTGTACCTTCAAAAAAGACGCTTTTTTGGTGCTGTGTGCAAAAAGCGTCGACATCTACTTCCAGCTGCAAAATGCCATCCGCGGACGCTGTGAATTTATTTATTTAGACACCGCTCAGAATCCCCTGTAAGATTCTCCTTCAATTCCGTTTTGCAGTGCTTTAGCTCTTTCAAAAGGCTTCGCTTTGCTAGTCACAATCCAAGGCTTGTGACAGCATTTGAAAACACTTGCCACTGCGTTGGCTGGGAATCGAACCCGGGTCAACTGCTTGGAAGGTAGCTATGCTCACCACTATACCACCAACACATGCCCGGGGGAGCCCTCCAGGACACCACCAGAGAATGCTCACGATTTCAGAAGCTGTCTCCGGGACGTGCTGATTCCACACATCCTGAATAAATCATGTTATTGTTAGTTGCTGTAGCTAGACGTTCAAATGAGTTTCATGGCCAGATGGACTGTTTCCTCAAGTGGTATAGTATTGCAGTAAGACAGCACGATGCCTGCAAGACTATGTCACGCTAAACGCCACAGATTGTGTTTGTCCGTTCGTGTCAGTCGTCCTGCAGCCACGGGAAGTGGGACACAAACATGCTGCAATGCTTTCAAGACATTAGGATTTGTTTGTGCAACATCCGAGAAGAGTACTTGTGGCTTGAATGTGACTGAGCAAGGTGTTTAAAGACAGAGACTGAAAACTGTTAAAGGATGAGTCAAAGTAACGTCTAATCGGATTAGTTTCCTTAGAGCTGGTTCAGAGTTTGCTCAAGAGCTTACCTTTCACAGATGCGCAAAGAAGAATGTTGGGGGTGCACGCTTCAAGGCGCCTTACAGCTGTAGGGAGTGATTTCAGACGATTCGTGGCGTGTGCTCGTTCCCATATACTGTACGCCCCGGGGTGCAGTGCTAGGATGACGGACAATACCGCTTGGGCACGTAACGGCGTTATATGCAAGTGCAGGACGTGAGGGTTTTGCGTTTGTTCGTTTTGTTTTGCTCTGCTTTGCTTTGTTTTGCTTTCCATCGCGTTGGTAAGAGCGTAAATAAAAAGGCGATTCCTGTGTCGACCACTAATGTAAGAGCTATTTCAAGTGCGCCGTGGTGCGGCTTTTCAAATGCTTAACTGGATGATTTTGCATGCACGCGTGCTTTCATGCAGTCGTGTGAGCAACCATGTCTGCTTACGTGCAAACGGGCGTGGTTTCATGTATGCAAAAAACTTTCCTGGGCTCTTCTGAAGCACATAAAATTATTTGGAGATATACATTTGTCTTATTTTCCTCTTAGGCTCTAGAATTGATAACTTTTTTTTCATTTTTGGCATTTTTCATCATTTTCCAGAAAGTGGTTGCAAGCCCGATATCATGCGAAGAAACTTCAGGATTCGGGGATCAGTCAATGGATTTTCTTCAAAGTTGGATTTTTGCACTCTGTGGACCAAGAGATGTTGTTCTATAATGTTTTTTTTTCAAATTTAAAAATATCATTTTTTCATGGAGCTTTGAATGGGATTGATTCACCCTCCTTTAGCCAGGACAGAGCTCCAGGAGCCTGGGTAGGATTCTAGCTTTCTCCCCTTGCAGGCACCTGGCACAGAAGACAATATTCTTTTCCTTAAAATCTTTTTTTTTGTGTTCCTTGTTGTTCCAAACTTAATTTTAATCACTTTTAATTAGAGATTTTATTAAAAATAGTGCAATAAATGACTAATTTCACAAAAATTAATGTAATATAAAACGGATGTTTTCAACTTTATTGTAGTGTTTTAGAAACTAATATGTCTTCAAAAATGGTTATTTTTCACTCCTATGAATGAAAACTGTTGTTATATGATGTTTTTTTTTTTCAAATCTTAAATGATCATTTTTTCATGGAGCTTTGAAGGGGATGGATTCACCCTCCTTTAGCCAGGACAGAGCTCCAGGAGCCTGGGTAGGTTTCTAGCTTTCTCCCCTTGCAGGCACCTGGCACAGAAGACATCATTTTTTTCCTTAAAATCTTTTTTTTTGTGTTCCTTGTTGCTCCAAACTTAATTCTATTCACTTTTAATTAGAGATTATATTAAAAATAGTGCAATAAATGACTAATTTCACTAAAAATACTAAAAGTAATATAAAACGGATGTTTTTAACTTTATTGTAGTGTTTTAGAAACTAATATGTCTTCAAAAATGGTTATTTTTCACTCCTAGGAATGAAAGCTGTTGTTATATGATGTTTATTTTCAAATTTTGAAAAAGCAAAGGATTCTAGCTTTCTCCCCTTGCAGGCATCGGACACAGAGAACCTCATGGTTTTCCTAAAAATCATTTTTTATGTTCCCTGGTGTTCCAAACTTAGTTTTAATCAATTTTAATTTGTTATGTTACAAACAGGGTAATAAAGTCTTAATTGGACTATAACTAATGTCATATTGTCTGCTACAAAACTGATATTTTCAGCTCTATTGTAGAGATTCTAGAATCAACTAATAAAGAATTGAAATAAAAAAGGGCAAAAGAAGACATTACCAACAACGACCACATGATGGAGATATTGTCTAGACATTACCAACAACGACCACAAGATGGAGATATTGTCTAGACATTACCAACAACGACCACAAGATGGAGATATTTTCCAAAGAGGCAAGAAGGGCAAAGCTGCGATAAGGTAAAATCATTTTTTGAAAGAGATTGTTGTCAGAATGCACATCCGTATCCCAAACAGAATCTCTAGTAAAATATGATCATTTGTGAAACAGGCAAATGAGTGTCAGCTACAATATGATTGCTACATATCTGCATTTGTTGGTATTTAAGGAGTAAGAGTGCAGGTTTAAACCTGCGATCCAGTGTGTTGAAGAATTTCACAACACTACCTCTAGCACATATGGAAATAAATCCTCATAATGATTATTGCCCTGGGCATGTACCAAAAAATCAGTGAGCATATATATATATATCACTGGGTTGAAGCTAGAAACACAGAATAACTGCAAACACATCCTAAATACAGTGTTTCAGCACCTTTGACCTCATCCAGAACGTATCATTTCTTGAAAGGGATTGCTGTCCGAATGCACATCTGAATCCCAAACAGAATCTCTAGTAAAATACGATCATTTGTGAAACAGGCAAATGACTGTCTCAGGGGCCCATTTCTCATTGTCAGACACATGTATGCAATGCTTTCACTGTGCATTGAGCAATTGGGATCAAAAACACCGCAGGTAAGGCTAGAAGTCATGTTCTATGATCATTTCTTTCAGCATTAGGGACTAAATATACTAAACGTATGATGCTAAAATGTTATTTTTACATATATTAATGTAATAAATGATTGCTTATGCTTTATAAACAAATCTAATTATAATAAAAGCTTAAGTTTTGTATTTATCTTGTACCATAGAACATGATTTTCTTTGTATTTCAAGCCCACAAAGTGTCCAAATGATGCACCTTTGACCTCATCCAGAACGTATCATTTCTTGAAAGGGATTGCTGTCCGAATGCACATCTGAATCCCAAACAGAATCTCTAGTAAAATACGATCATTTGTGAAACAGGCAAATGACTGTCTCAGGGGCCCATTTCTCATTGTCAGACACATGTATGCAATGCTTTCACTGTGCATTGAGCAATAGGGATCAAAAACAGAATGGAAACAGACATGGAAACCAACAATGGGATGGGATTTGAACCCATGCGTGCAAAGCACAATGGATTAGCAATCCATCGCCTTAACCACTCGTCCACCTCGTCAACAAAACTGGGCTGTCCCAACTGGGTTGGCGCGCTCCAGATGATCTTTTTCTTTTTTTTCCCTCGTACTCGAGGGTCATTTTCCTGTTCCACATGCGATTTCAACATTTTCCTTGGGAGATGTCAAGCCAGCAAGCCACTGCTGTGGTTCAGTGGCCAGCGTGGAGTTCAGTGGCCCTGTTGTACACAGAAAGCACATTGAGCTTCTTGGACATGAAAAGTTCCAGATAAAAGCCATTTGTCATCCTTTCTCTTGGTGTCGATGTTGCTATTGTATGTAAAGGTGGCAACTTGCTCAGCGAGCAGGCGGAGCACACACAGAATGCAGATGTGTCTGAGTGGTGTGTCCAAGTGGCTGCAAAAGGACAGCACTCATGGGGCGCTGTGGCTTAGTTGGTTAAAGCGCCTGTCTAGTAAACAGGAGGCCCTGGGTCTGAATCCCAGTGGATAACCGCCTACGGCTAGACTTAATTAAATGCAAGTATTCATTTCCTGTCTTTAACACGACTTGTTTTTCTTAAAATGGATGCAACTTGCAAAACATGAAATACAAACCTTGCTAATCAGCGCTAGCAGCTGGCAAAAAAAAAAGAAGTCAGCAATGTTTTTTTTCTTTAACCTTAACCCTGCTAATGGAGAAGAGTTAAACGACCGAGTCTATGCAGCTTAAACGGTGCGCACGTCGGGTTCTTAGCTGAAAGGGTGGTAAATCACGCTCACCCCAGTCCTTAATCTTTTAAAGAGGATACAAAATTGAACCTAGTCGCCACATCACATACATCCTGTTCAATGATAAAAAGGTAACATCTATCCTCGCTCCAGAGTAAATCTCACGTTGAGGGCATATTTTTTTTCACTTTACCGTGAATCGGGCTCGGCTGCACAGAGGAGAGAGCAGAGCAATGAGGTCACGGGGACAGGGGAGTCACACGCTGGCTGTTTGAACACGCGGAAGATCACTGAGGGATCCACAGTATATGGACCCTCCGTGCGCAATCAGTCCGCACTCCGGATTCTGAATCCTGCCATCCGAGTTAAGATCTCGGCAGAACCTGAAGCGCAGTTCCTTCTTAAAACTTAATCTGGTGAGCATTTCTAGAATCGTACTTGTATAGATGCAGCCTTTAATGTGTTGCTAGGTTAAAATTGATGACTTCTTGTATTTCAGTAGGCAACTGCCCTCTTGATTTCAGATTGAATTTCTTTAATACAGGGGCGCTTTTATGATGACAGAGTCATGTTCAGGTACTTTGCTTGATGGAGGAAGCTCATTTCAGACTCTGTGATCTGCTCACCTGGAAAGGTCTGCTGTACTACTACAAGAGAGAAGTAGAGTCTGGAAGAAGGGACAATTTTATGATGCTTTGGAAGGTAGTTTTTTTTTCTTTGAAATCGAAATGAATCAGAATATCAGAGCAAAAGACAAACTCTTGGTTTGGTTTAAAGAGATATGGTTTTAAAACAGACAAAATGTAGAAAACAGGTGTTTCTCACTTTTGGAAAAGAATGGACCGGGGGTATTTTACTAGTTGCAGTGCTGAGCTCACCGGGTTGCAGTCCTGCAGTGTTGCACCAGGGTCAGTGGTGCAATGGATAACACGTCTGACTACGGATCAGGAGATTATAGGTTCGACTTCTGCCTGGCTCGGGTCGTTTTTAAATGCATCAGGCTACTCCCTAAGTAGCCTGTGCTACTTACTGTATTGTAATCGTACCCAGTAAGAGATTTCCTTCATGTAAATGAACTGCACCTGACAGCTTTAGAAAAACACCTGGGCTCAGTACGGTGCTGAGAGCTCATCGTTGCTGTTGTTCTAATTAGCACGCACTGCATCGGCTATGAACCCGAACTTTTCAATTATTCCGATCAGTAAGTCAACACGTAGTCCACATGAACGGTAGAAATATTCTCTTGTCTGTCTCTTGTTTGTATAGAACTGAATGTCCCTGACAATGTACTGTTAGTTTTAATTGAAGAACGGCATTTGTGTTCAAATATACCAGACAAGTTTACGTAACTGCTCATGCGACACTCAGTTGTAATTAGTCAAGAAATAAAGTCGAACAACAGCTGCGGGTTTGATTCTGAACGTATGAGATTGCAGCGCCTTTTACTTCCATTGCCAAATGATAGAGATTCGAAGAGAGATCCTTCAGACCAGCAAGCAAACCCACGGCTATTTCGGTTTTCTATCTAGGCAACGTTGGTGTCTGCAATAGCATACATGAAAGCGTGATGCAATTTCTGTGGCTACATTTGTTGCACGTCATGCACAGTAACAGTGTTTCTAACACCAAATAAAAAGTCAACAATTAGCTATGACGCCTTCTCCTCAGTTAACCCACTGAAACCCTTGCTGTTAACAGTTCTTTACTGCGTGCTTTACGAGCACCTACATATCGTGTCGGTTCTTTCAGCTTTATTCATTAGGTTTTCAAAGGCATAAGTAGAGCACCAGAGGTGCGAACGCAGAATGTATGGTAATCTGAAGAGCTGCTTTCCATGGCAGCGGGTCCAAGCGATTTAGCGTTTTTATAGTACCGGGAAAGGAGAAGCGGCACTTTGCCTTTGCCGCGCAGGCACAAGGCGACGTGCGGCAGACGCAGGAGTCGGCAAGTTCCGAACCTGCGCGGGGAGTCCCCAACGCATTTCGAGTCCATCGCCTTAACCACTCGGCCATGACAAAAGCGAGCTCGCTGCCGCCGCATTCCTCCTATAATCTAACACGGAGTGCGAGGTGGCTGCGGAAACCTTTTTAAAGTCGCTCTCTGTTAAAAAAAAAACCTTTCACAAGATTCGTGCCGGCAGACAGACACGCCTCAGAGGGTTTAAGGCTGGCTTCACGTTCAAATGATAAAGTCCCCCAGTCCGGATGTCAAAATGCAACTTTGGCAGACAGAAAAAACATCAACAAACCACAAATGTGGAAAAGGATTTTACAAGCTGCACCACACTGCACTTTCAAAAGCATTTACATTCGTGTTAGACGCAGGAATTGCCTTTGATTTGCGCGCTTACGAACGCCATGGAAAACGAAACAAAACTAAAGCCCTCAGCTCCTGCACTTGATTAAATGCCGTTACGTGTCGCAACAGGAATTTACGTCATCCTACCACTGCAACACGGGGAATAGAGGGAAATGAGCACAAGCTACGAATTGTCTCTAAACAGTCCCTACAGTTGTAAGACGCCTGGAAGCGTGCGCCCACATCATTAATCTTTGCGCATCTGTGCAAGGTAAACTCTGGAGCAGTCTCTGAAACGGCTCAAAGGAAACACGTGATTGATTCCATGTGCATCTGGGGTTCATTTCTTATTTACATTTAATTCAAGGGAAAGGCTTGGGTCAGTTTCAGACGGCCTCCAACAGCGAGATTCAAGCGCCCCACCTTCAGCCCAATCTGCGCCGCCAGAACGCCAACGGCTCCTCTGGTCTTTGGGGTGCGGTTGTGACCCTGTAACCTAAAGTGTTGGTGGCAGACAAATGGAGACTAACAGGTGATGTCCTATGACATGACTACATTGTGACACTCGGTGGGGATGGTGACCATTGCTTGGAAAAGAGTGCGAGGCCCCTTTAGAAAAACATTTTGTTAACAGGCATTCTGCCTCAGCCTAAACACCTATAGCTTGCAAAGCGCATGCTATTAGACAGGCACCTCTGCAAGACCTTAAGAGTCTCTTAAACTAGTGATAGTAAGGTGTTCCCAATGGGCGATGTTTGGCTTTCAAATCATCTGTCTGTGGAAGCGCCGAGATGCAGCTGTTTAAGGCTTAGAAGCAGCTGACTGTTTCACTACCTAGCTGATTACTGTCAGTCAGGGAGCTCAGAGGTGAAAAGCCTGTCTGAGAGACAATTCGCCGTCGATCAGTTCAATATGTTCCGTACCAGCTCGGCGCACCTGAGATCATCTTGGTAGCCGTGTAGCTCAGATGGGTGAGAGCGTGTCTGTGTGTAACACCGTGATTGGATGCCGGTCCTTCTCAGGTCACAGTAAACCTTCTGCTGCCTAACTTTCCTAATTTTGGGGATCCCTTTGTAAAAGCAAAGGAAAAAAAAAACTGGCTCTTCATCAGCATGATCGACCCAACCCAGTGTGCCCCAGTGGCCTAATGGATAAGGCACTGGCCTCCTAAGCCAGGGATTGTGGGTTTGAGTCCCATCTGGGGTGCTCCTGTCCCATTTTGAGCGTACAAATGTCCTTGTGATTTGCAAAGCTGCAACCCCACCTTACTCAGTGAGCGTCTCTGCTTTTCTCTCACATACAGTTGGGAGAAAAACTTTTGAAAACAGCCCTTCGGAATGATGTGGATTTCTGCATGAATGGCTCCTAACATGTGATCTTATCTTTATCTAAGTCATAATAATTAATAAAGAGAGTCTGATTTAACAAATAACACACGCCCAACATTTGACATTGCTGTTTCTTTATTGACCAAATGGTTTAAACAATCAAGGTCATTGATGGAAAAAGTACGTGAACCCTTATATTAAGGAGCTAGTGGAACCTCCTTTATGACAAAAACCTCAACCCCCACTTTCTGTAGCGTCTGGTCAGACCTGAGCAGCGGTTAGGAGGTATTTTGGCCTATTCCTCTATGAAAAACTGTTTCAGTTCATGTATATTTTTGGGATGTCTTGCACTGAACGGCCTGCTTCAGATCACGCCACAGCACTTCAATGGGATTGGGGTCAGGACTCTTACTTGGCCATCCCAAAATACGGAATTTCTTTTGTTTCAGCCACTCTGTTGTTGATGTACTCCTTTGTTTTTGTCATGCTGCATGACCCAGCGTCTTTCGAGTTTTAGATCACAGGCAGACACCCTGACATTCTGCTGTAGATTTTCCTGATACATCTTGGAATTCATCGGTCCCTCGATGATTGCAAGCCGTACAGCCTCCGCCATGCTTCCCAGGTGGGATGAGGTTTTGGAGTTGGTATGCAGTGTTTTGTTATCTCCAAACATAACGCTGTGCACATTTACCGACAAGTTCAACTTTTGTCACGTCTGTCCACAGAACATTGTTCCAGGAGTTGCTGTGGAACATCCATGTGGTCTTTAGCAAACTTGAGAGGGGCAGTGGTGTTTTTTTGTGGGGGGAGAGCAGTGGTTTCCTCCATCGTGACCACGCATGATCACCACTCCTGTTCAGATTTGTTCTTATGGTGGACTCATGAACACAGACGTAAGACAAAGTCAACCACCTGTTCGCTAGATCCCATCCCCACTCAGCTAGTCAAAGATTCCCTCGAAGGACTGGCAGGACCTATAATTAGTATGATGAATGCATCGCTTGCGTCAGGCGTTGTACCTGATCAATTTAAGGTAGCGGTTGTTAGACCGCTCCTTAAGAAGTCAAATTTGGATCCACAAGTTCTTAACAACTACAGGCCTGTCTCAAAGGTCCCATTTCAATCTAAAAGTCTTGGGAGAATAGTTGTTGCCCAACGTCAATCGTATCTGGATTCAAAAAATATACTTGAGAAATTTCAGTCTGGTTTCTGAAACTGCATTAACAAGAGTCGTAAATGATATTCTCTTAGCTACTGATGCGGGGAATGCAACAGTGCTTGTGCTTCTAGATCTTAGAGCTGCCTTTGACACGGTTGACCTCTCTGTTTTGTTACACAGGCTTGAGTTTGAGGTTGGCTTATCTGGAACCGTCCTTCAGTGGTTTACTTCACATTTTACTCATCGTTTTCATTATGTTCAAATATCTAATAATTGTACTGCTTCATCAATGTCACCAGTTCAATTTGGGGTACCAGAAGATCAGTGCTGGGACCAATATTGCTCTCTCTCTCTACATGCTGCTGCTAGGTAGGATAATATGAAAAAATAATATGAACTTTCATTCATATGCTGATGACACTCAAATAAACATTTGGTTTACACCAAACGACAACTCTTCTGTTATCAGTTTAGTTAAATGCATTAAGGAAGGAAATACTTGGATGTGTGAAAACTTTTTGTTACTCAACTCTGAGAAAAATGAGGATCTGTTGATCGGAGGCAACAATACTGATAGGACTACTATAACTTCAGCACTTAACTCAGAGGATTTAAACATTTGCCTCAAAGAGACAGCACGTAACCTAGGCGGCATATTAGACACAAGGCTCTTAACAACTTGCATTGTTAAGTGCCTTGGGACAACCTTGTTGTGAAAGGCGCTATATAGAAATACATTGATTTGAATTGAATTGACAATGTAAAATGTTGTGTGTGTTGTTTGTTAAACAAGACTGTCTTTATTTATCAAAAAATAAAAGGAATTTGCTAGGAATGCAAACGTTAGGTTGCGCTTCTTCATGCTGCATCGTCGGCATGAGTGGAGCTTTTTAAACGTCTGTACTTACTGTGCCCCATAAGAAATCGTTTGTCCCCATTCAAAAGAGATTGTGCGATGTCCTGCAGTGTTCTCAAAGCAAACCTTTGACAGTTTGAAAAGAGGAATTTATTCTGCTTCCTGTGCGTGCAGTAGTTACAAAGTTGAACGTCTTTACACGATTTGCTGCAGTTTTCAGTGGGCGGGCTTTGTCAGATGGCTTGGAAAAACGCACTGTGTTTCGGCTTGGGAAACATCATGAGAAGTGTCCTGCATGTTTTCTGTGTATAGCTGTCTTTTAACGCATACAGAATTCATTCGAAATCATTGATTTCTCCAATTAACAAGGGTCCCTTAAAAGATGAGTCAAAGTAACGTCTAATCGGATTAGTTTCCTTAGAGCTGGTTCAGAGTTTGCTCAAGAGTTTACCTTTCACAGATGCGCAAAGAAGAATGTTGGGGGTGCATGCTTCAAGGCGCCTTACAGCTGTAGGGAGTGATTCGAGACGATTTGTGGTGTGTGCTAGTTCCCATATACCGTACGCCCCGGGGTGCAGTGCTAGGATGACGTACAATACCGCTTGGGCACGTAACGGCGTTATATGCAAGTGCGGGACGTGAGGGTTTTCGTATGTTCATTTTGTTTTGCTCTGCTTTGCTTTGTTTCGTGGTCAAGAGGCGTAAGGTAAGTCGTAATCCAGGGAGAACACTGGTGGCAAACAGTCCGAGGTGAGAGGCGAGGTCCAAAGTCGAAAAGGCAGAAACGCCAGGTAGAGCTCTCAAGGAGTAGACTCAATACCAGTGGGAAGCAGGTAAAGATGGTAAAAATAGCACTGCGTACCGCACGGTGGAGTGTGTGCAGGTGGGTTAACTCATGTGGCGGCGTTTGTTAATAATCACCCGCTGCTGGTGCTGTTTAGATTGCTTAAGAGTTGGTCTTAACTGCCTGGCGGTCATGACAAGCTCCTCTTTAAGCTGTGGTTTAGTTTTGCATTCATGTGTTTCTAGAGCAGTTATTTATGGGGGTGGGTGGGTCTTTCACAGAGGCTCAGGACAAATCCCCCGCCTGAAAGTCTAATGTGTGCGTTCAGACAGTCACAGGTCAAGAGCCAGGCAGGAGGACAATGGACAGAAGAGCCAACGAACTAAAAATAAAAGAACAGATATGAAAAAGCCACCATCTTTTTCTTTTTGACATTTTCCGACATTCATGCAAGCCAGGACAAAGTTGCTCGTAGCTACTTGTGGATTCAAATACTCTATCGAGTGCTTTGATGAGTTTTTGCAATTTGATTGTCGTCCTGTCAGCCTGTTTCTGTTTTTTTTTTCAATCTAGTGATGGAAAGTAAGAGGGAAATGATGGAGCAATCAATAACCGCTCCGGAAAAATGGCAGAAAGAAATGGCCCGTCACTAAGGACATTTGTGAAGCAGAGGAGTGACATCACCACAAAGGCGACTTATTCTGCTGATCGTTTTGGTGAATAATGATTGAGGCGTGTTAAGAGAAAGGTAGCTGCGTCAGCATGCTTAGGCTGCAAAGGATAAAGCAAAGGTTTACTCCATGCTGAAAAGAGAAGAAAAGAAGCACAACGTTTCGGCTGTGGAGCCTTCTGCGCCATCTTCTTTAGCAATGGTGATGATGTTTACATTGGAAAAACTGAGACACGCATACTGGAGGGGCTTGAACCACCAACTTTTCAGCACCACAGAGTCTGACAGTCTTTTGTGCGCCCTACATTTGCAGGTTTATGGTCAAAGAAAACAATCACTTGCGCTTCTTGCAGCCGGCAATCTTTTTCCACTGACAACCAAGAAATGGATTTCATCTTTCACAAGCTGTATGGATTTCTTCAAAAACAAGTTATTCCAGAAAGGAAATGAATTCTTGCATTAAACTGAACCAAGCTGTACATGTTTGTCTGAAATGAGACATGCGGCACAACAAGACACGGAGAGAGGCACCGCTGGTATTCAGACCCAGGATCGCCTGCTTACTAGGCAGGCACTTTAAGCCACTAGGGAACAGCGCCAGCAGAGCACCGCGCTTTTACAGACACTTGGACACATCTGCGTTCGGTGTGCACTTAACCTGCTCTCTGAGCCCGTTGCCTCCGTCCCATTTAATAGCAGAACTGACGCCAAGAGAAATGATGAGAAATGGCATTTATCTGGCACTTCTCATGTCCAAGGAGCTCAATGCCCTTGACACCTCCCCAAGGCGACAGAGCTGTGCATTCTTTGGCGACAACATTTTTTCTTTTGTTTTATTTCTATACTTATTGATAGAATAAAAACGATATGTCATGTACTGTAAGGGAAATGTCTCTTTTCATGGGGAAAGCTAGCACCAGCAAATGTTGTGTTTAGAAGAAGTGATTTAACATGACACGTGACCTAATTTACCGGAGCAAAAGCTCACCCAGCAAGCCCTGCTTTACTTCTACAGGAGAGAAGTACTGTAGAGTCTGCAAGATGTTCAGCTGGGTAGCTACGTCAGCATGCCTCGGCTGCAAAGGAACAAGTAATAGGTTTATTGCATGCTGAAAAGAGAAGAACGGAAACACAGCGTTTCGGCCGTGAGGTCTTCTCACACCTGAAGAAGCCTCACACCTGTAAAAGGCTCCATGGTTTTCTTTCTTCTCTTTTCAACATGGAATACACCTATTGTCTGCAAGATGTGACAAGTTCACGGTGTTTTGGAAGAAAACCTTTTTTCTTTGAATTCAAAATCAATCAGAATTTCAGCATGACACACCAACACTTTTTCTGTTTTAAGGAGATGATATTTTAAACCTGATAAAAATAGTAGGAAACACAAGTTTCTTGCTGTGAAAATTTAGATGGGGAAGTGTACTACTGGTAGCAGTGTAGAGCTCTCTGTGGTGGAGTGCAAGCGCATGTTCTATGGGCCAGTGGCGTAATGGATTACGCGTCTGACTTCGGATCAGAAGATTGTAGGTTCGAGTCCTGCCTGGTTCGTGAGGCTTTTAAACCTCTCAGGTTCCTCGGTAACAGGTTGCCGTCATGTATATGAACTATAGAAAAGCATCTGCCACAACAAGTAAATTAGCACGCAAGTGCGGGCTAGTTAACACAGAACTGTATGGAGATCATCTCCAGCTCCGAGCTCAATTGCAATGATAAAACATGCAGAACAGAACTGGAGAGCAGCTGAATTTGTGCTCAGTAGGGTGGGGAGGACTCAGCATTGCTATTGTTCTAATTGGCATGAACTGCAGGGGATCTGAATCAGAACACGTCACTTAGTTCGATCATTGGGTCAATATGTAGGCCACGTTAATATAAAATTATTACTTTGTCTGTCTCGTCTTTGTATATAGCTGAATGTCCCTGACAATTTCATGTTAGTTTTTAAGAACGACATTGGTGCTAATATATACATATATAGCATATAAGGAACACGTAAAAGTTTAGTCCATGCTGAAAAGATAAGAAAACCGCCACAACGTTTCATCTTGGAATAAATCTTTACTTGTTGTTTTGCAGCCTACCCATTCTGACCTAACTCCTCCCTTGAAATTCCCTAACAGATAAGGGTACGTAACGGCTCATGCGATGCTCAGTTGCAATTTGTCCCAAAACAAACAAGAGCAGCAGCTGAGGGTTTGAGTTTGAACATGCACTGTATTAAAGCAGCTTTTATTTCCATTGATAAATGCTAGATATTCCTACAGAGATTCTCCAGGTAGTAAGCGATTCCTGTTTCTGTTTCTATTTCTGTTTCATATATATATATACAGTATATATACAGTATTGTACTATTATTATATAACTGTTACACTGTGGCTGTATTGTGTGTGTTAAGCTGCTGTTGCACTGCAATTTCCCTCACGGGATCAATAAAGTATCTATAAGAAGACATTACCAACAACGACCACAAGATGGAGATATTGTCTAGACATTACCAACAACGACCACAAGATGGAGATATTGTCTAGACATTACCAACAACGACCACAAGATGGAGATATTGTCCAAAGAGGCAAGAAGGGCAAAGCTGCGATAAGGTAAAATCATTTTTTGTAAGAGATTGCTGTCAGAATGCACATCCGTATCCCAAACAGAATCTCTAGTTAAATATGATCATTTGTGAAACAGGCAATTGAGTGTCTGCTACAATATGATTGCTACAGATGCAGCCATTCAAAATGCGCGGGCGTACGCTGTACGCAGTCTACCACAAGTTACCGGTAAATACCGCGAGTTACCGGTAAATACCGCTAGCAAAATAATAGTATCCGGAATTTCCGCAAGGTGGAGCTAATAAAGCTCAACTTCTCATGTTTGAGCTGTAGCCATCAAAGTCTTTAATGAAGATATTACTAATAGTATTAATAATAAATGAACTTGGACAAGCTGTAAACTCAAAGTATTGCCCTGGTCCACATTATTTTTTTCATTGACCGTCTTTGTAAAAGTAACACCACAGCATTTCGCAATCACGCATTTTTTTCCAATCATGCAAAGTACAGTAATTTTTGAGAATCGATTCACCATGCCTTTCACATGCTCATAAAAGAGGTTGATTTAGGAACATAAACATATTACCGTATGCAAACTGTACTGTATACAGTTTGTATATGTATATGTATATGTATATTTAATGTCTTAACTGTGCCCGTTTAAGTATTGAATATTTATATGGAATTTTACCACTGAAGGGAAATCTTAGTGCCTGAGCATAAAAAGAATAGGAGCATACTGCAACACGTGTGAAGGCCATAAACGATATTAATTTTGGAACATAAACATACAGTATATGGCTGGTCTCGGTACTTTAAAGAAAACATACACGAAACATGGTTTCATTATGACCAGAATCGGTCTTGAGATATTTTTAACTTGATTTACAGTATTTGAGAGGTATGTCTTGACACCGATACTACGTAAATACTCCTCACGTATATGTTTCTAGGTTTATATTATGCATTTCATACGGTCAAATTGCTTTTGAGCAACTGATAAGAAGCGCGAAACGGTATGCCCAGGGCGTTTTAGTTTTCGTTTTGTTTTAATGCAGTGCAGTGGATTGATTAGAGATATCAAGTACATACAAGTCATTTTTTAAATGTTGTAGTTCGTCTTGTAAAAATGTTACGAGTACATCTTCTGTCAACAATTACACAGGTTCTGTTTCCATATTGCGGTTTTTGGTTATGTAATATTATTTTCTAATTTCACGTTGTGAATATATGATTTGGGCAAACAGAGCCGCAAAGAAGTACATTATGGGTTGTTGTTGTTTTTTTGCAGTTTTATCTAAAATAAGCGATGCTTAAACCTTTGTCTGATTCTTGTGAAACTATCCACACGACAGTTACCTAGGAGTTGACTTCAGTGATGTCACTGATGGGATGTTTCTAAAAATCCATCCTCTGTAAAACATCTTCTCTAGTTGTTCTGCATATGTATTCGCTAATGAAGCTGTGTGTTCTGAGCCTGGTTCTCTACATTTCTGTATGAACCAGCTTAGAGGGCTAAAGACAGCTTGTGTTTAAATTGAGTGTAAGGTAATTTATGCTTCTAAAGTCATGGTCAGCATTTATTATTGTACTGTGCTGTAAACTTCTTCTGTGCCTAATTACATTATTTTATAGTCGATAATGTTTCTGTAGTGCTTTTTCAGCCCTCAGCATGTGTCTGCGCTGGTGGTGCTGTGGGTTAGGTTCCTGACTCCTATGTCACATGGTCTGTGGTTGAATCTCATGGAACTATGACTTTAATTTTTAACAAACATTTCTTTGAAAAAATGAAACATTTCCCTTGGTCAGAGATTAAATAAAACCTCACTCGCATCAAAACAAATTTATATTTCTAAATATCACAACATGATCGAATTTACGTCTTTTTAATAACAATGAATAGTCACCTATGCGTTACAAAATAAACATTTATATTGATTTGAATCGCGTTTTGATTTAAATCGTAAACGCGTGTTTAAATATATGTGTTTAAAGGCGATATACTGTATAAAAGCGCTTATTCTTATGGAATGTGTTCGGCCGGGGATTCAAAAAAAATATTTTTTTTAATCGCGTATCTAAGGAAAATTGCAGTATAACTTTGTTCATGCACAAACAGTGGCATGTTACATTATAATTTGGGTGTCTCCTCTTGCCAGAAAGCTCTAAATTGCATTTTGAGTGCGGTTTTTGACTTTTTCTAAATTGCAACCCATAAATAAAGCTGATACAGTTTAGACTTACTGTATTCTAAACTGTATTACAACATCACATTGGACAATGCAACGTAAATTGCAAAAATGCACTTGGAATCTGTCCAAGCCCTACTACAAAAATTATTTAAACTGCGACACTTATCATTCATCTTTAAATAAACTTTATTTTATATAGCGTTTTAAGCGAATAGGTAATTAGATTGCTCATAAACCTAATCGCTTTTTCTACATAAACACAGCGTGATTGCTCTCTGAAAATGTTTTTTTCTTTATATTTAGGCTCAGATTTCAACTATAGATCGTATTATTATAAACTTTCTTGGAAAAATGTCTTTTATGTAAACCATGTTTGCTATTAATTCATTTAGGGCTAAAATACGTTCATTGTCTTCCAATCGAGTCGAGTTGACATTGGAAGCTTGCCACGCCCGGACTGTTACACCAACGCATTAGCATGTTGAAGCGATTTCATTGAGGAGGCCATCTACTAGTTAACACTGTACTTCCTACTTTGAAAATACCTGTGAAATTGGTTTAATTCGTCACAGCCAGCACTCCGGCAGAGAGGGGGGTTGTACTCGTTAATGTCTGATGACATACAAGTGGAAAGATTACAGATTTTAATCGTCTTTTTTCTGAACCAGGGAAAATCTGATCATGTTTCTCTATAACAATAATAAAAAACTTTATTTTCAATTATTTTACATATCCCGCTTGCACATCGCATGACTTTAATAAATCTATTCTTTATTAATACTAAATAAATAATACTAAAAATACTACAGCAAAGAGGTCACTTGATTTTTGGAATAATTCCAAATAGCACAATGATCCACTGGCATCCCTGAAGTCTGTTTAGTGCATAATCTTCCAAATACAATCACTAAGCAATTATAAGAATTATACCATCCTATTTCTTTGTGATGTCCTGTAAAAACTAAACCTATTTTTATAAGGCTTTTACTCAAAAGATTTCCAAACACACAAAGCATTTGTGAAGTACTATAGTATTTCTAAAGGTTACTGGTACAACATCAATTATTAAAGCTTAACAATAAAGTTTAGATTGCTGACTATGGACTAACTTCATTAACTAACTGCAATGCAACAGTATACATTTTACAAGAATATCTGGTTGAATTCTTGCATTTGTAGCCAATTTAATGCGAGAGAAATAAGCCAATTTAATTATTTCACAAAAAATAATGTAATATAAAATGGATGTTTTTAACTTTATTGTAGTGTTTTAGAAACTAATATGTCTTCAAAAATGGTTGTTTTTCACTCCTAGGAATGAAAGCTGTTGTTATATAATGTTTATTTTCAAATTTTGAAAAATCAAAGGATTCTAGCTTTCTCCCCTTGCAGGCATCGGACACAGAGAACCTCATGGTTTTCCTAAAAATCATTTTATGTTCCCTGGTGTTCCAAACTTAGTTTTAATCAATTTTAATTTGTTATTATGTTAAAAACAGGGTAATAAATTTCTAATTGGACTATAAATAATGTCATATTGTCTGCTATAAAACTGATGTTTTCAACTCTATTGTAGAGATTCTAGAATCAACTAATAGAGAATTGAAATAAAAAAGGGCATAAGAAAACATTACCAACAACGACCACAAGATGGAGATATTGTCTAGACATTACCAACAATGACCACAAGATGGAGATATTGTCTAGACATTACCAACAACGACCACAAGATGGAGATATTGTCCAAAGAGGCAAGAAGGGCAAAGCTGCGATAAGGTAAAATCATTTTTTGAAAGAGATTGCTGTCAGAATGCACAACTGAATCCCAAACAGAATCTCTAGTCAAATATGATCATTTGTGAAACAGGCAAATGAGTCTCTCAGGTGCCCATTGCTCATTTTCAGACACATTTATGCAATACTTTCACCATGCGTTGAGCAATAGGGATTAAAGATACCAGAGGTAAGGTTTAAAAGTGATTCTGAGGTGCAACACATCAGCGATACAGCTAGGCATCTGAAATGCGGGGTTTGAGAGCCCTTCAGGGAACACCGTACCCTAAAGGTACCAGAAGTCCACTAGTATAAGCATTAAGTCACTGTCACCCCTATTACAATGTGATTGCTACATATCTTCATTTCTTTGGTTTTTAAGGAGTAAGAGTGCAGGGGGTCTAAATCTGCGATCCAGTGTGTTGAAGTATTTCACAACACTACCTGTAGCCCGTATGGAAATAAATACTAATTCTGATTATTGTCCTGGGCATGTACCAATAAATCACTGAGCATATATATATATATATCACTGTGTTGAAGCTAGAGACCTGTATGTAATATTATGGTGCTAAAATGTCATTTTCACATATATTAATGTAATAAATGATTGCTTATGCTTAATAAACAAATCTAATTAAAATAAAAACTTAAGTTTTGTATTTGTCTTGTACCATAGAACATGATTTTCTTTGTATTTCAAGCCCACAAAGTGTCCAAATGATGCACGACATGATATAAGGAAGATTATCACATGAAAAATCGGTATTATCTTTCTCATGAAAATGCATTCCTTTCATTACCTTTTAATTTTTAAAATGAACTCAAGTTGTGTATAATGTAATAATTTAAGTAGAATAGATTCTAATAATATAATGATCCAGTGTGTTGCACTACTTCACTGCTTCACTGTTCTATGCCGTCTGGAAATAAATCATCAGACTGCTTACTGCCCTGGGCTTGTACCAATAAATTACAGGAGCACATCTATATATCACTGCGTTGAAGCAGGAGACACACAATCACTGCAAACACATCCTAAATACAGTGTTCCAGCACCTTTGACCTCATCCAGAACGTATCATTCTTGAAAGGGATTGCTGTCTGAATGCACATCTGAATCCCAAACAGAATCTCTAGTAAAATACGATCATTTGTGAAACAGGCAAATGACTGTCTCAGGGGCCCATTCCTCATTCTCAAGACACATGTATGCAGTACGTACACCATGCATTGAGCAAAAGGGATTAAAGACACCACATGTAAGGTTAGAAGTCATTCTGACTATATTCTAAAATATTGGACTCATATTCTTATGATGGCAGACATGATGCTGCGTTTAAAACCGGGGTTAATGGACATTATATGACTGTCAATTCTGTTTTGTTTTGGAGACTCTTGGCTGCCTATATGGTACAGTGCAGCGTGAAGGAAACATTTTCCAAAACTGTGTCAGCTCAAAAGTTGTAAGAGAACCTCTCCAGCTGCTTTAACTCTCTTCATTTTTGTCATTTAATTGTCTGTCGGCACTATGTGGCAGCGTTGCATGACAACCCATCTCACCACGGAAAGGAACCTAACAGCTTTGGTAAGAGAGGAGAAAAGGACCTGGCCAGTAAGGGGCTCGAACCCACGACTTTGGCGTTATTAGCACCATGCTCTAACCAACTGAACTAACCGGCCTCATGACAGTGGTCCTCTCTGTGCAGCGCCTTTTACTTCCATTGACAAATGATAGCGATTCGAAGAGAGATCCTTCAGACCAGCAAGCAAACCCACGGCTATTTCGGTTTTCTATCTAGGCAACGTTGGTGTCTGCAATAGCATACATGAAAGCGTGATGCAATTTCTGTGGCTACATTTGTTGCACGTCATGCACAGTAAGAGTGTTTCTAACACCAAATAAAAAGTCAACAATTAACGATCACGCCTTCTCCTCAGTTAACCCACTGAAACCCTTGCTGTTAACAGATCTTTACTGCGTGCTTTACGAGCACCTACATATCGTGTCGGTTCTTTCAGCTTTATTCATTAGGTTTTCAAAGGCATAAGTAGAGCACCAGAGGTGCGAACGCAAGATGTGTGGTTATCTGAAGAACTCATTTCCATGGCAGCAGGGCCAAGTTATTTAGCGTATTTATAGTACCAGGAAAGGAGAAGCAGCACTTCACCTTTGCCGCGGAGGCACAAGGATACGTGTGGCAAACGCCATAGTCGGCAGGATTCAAACCTGCGCAGGGAGTTCTCAACGGATTTCGAGTCCATCGCCTTAACCACTCGGCCACAACTACAGCGAGCTCACCCCCGCCGCATTCCTCCTATAATCTAACACGGCAGGATGCGAGGTGGCTGCGGAAACGTTTTCAAAGTCGCTCTCCGTTAAAAAAAAATAAATACCTTTGACAAAATACGTGCCGGCAGACAGACATGCCTCAGAGGGTTTAAGGCTGGCTTCACGTTCAAATGATAAAGTCTCCCCGTCCGGATGTCAAAATGCAACTTTGGCAGACAGAAAAAACATCAACAAACCACAAATGTGGATAAGGATTTTACAAGCTGCACCACACTGCACTTTCCAAAGCATTTACATTCCTGTTAGACGCAGGAATTGCCTTTGATTTGCGTGCTTACGAACGCCATGGAAAACGAAACAAAACTAAAGCCCTCAGCTCCTGCACTTGATTATAATGCCGTTACGTGTCGAAGCAGGAATTTATGTCATCCTACCACTGCAACACGGGGAATAGAGGGAAATGAGCACACGCTACGTACGTCTCAATCACTCCCTAGAGTCGTAAGGCGCATTGAAGGGTGCACCCCCATCATTTATCGTTGCGCCTCTGTGAAAGGAAAGCTCTTGAGCAGTCTTTGAAACAGCTCGGATTAAACACTTGATTGCTTCCATGTGTATCTGGAGCCCATTTCTTATTTTCACTTCACGCCGCCCAAAGCATTTCTAAAACATGAGATTCGCGTTTGGGAATGCGCCCTGCCCTACGAATAAAACAGGTCTACGGGTCTGAAACCTGCTCCACGGAAAACAGTTCTGTTGCGCTTTTGATCAAAGGGAGATTCGCTGTTCTTACTTTTTGATGACATAACACCCAAAGGGGCTTCTTTGGAGCTGGATTCCAACCAGCATCCTAAAGTTTCTTGGCGGTATCCTTTACAGTCCTCTGTTCGGTCGACAAGGGACAGAAGGGGGCAGCTTTCCTCACACACACAGTGCAATGTACTGTAGTGTTCCCGTTCATTGAATTCGCAGTTCTGCATCAGACCTCTAACTCGTTTCCTTAGCTTGGATTTAAGCCATGAAGCAGGCTTCTAGTGTATAAACGTCTAGAGGAATCACAAACTATTTGAGAGGCCATCATCCCAGGGGGAACTGACAAAGTCTATCTCTAAACACCTAGCGCAATCTCTCGAGAGACTGTCAAAAATCGCTTTCTCCGTTTCCGTTGCAAGTAAGTGAAAACGCGGTCTCAAACCAGAGCCACTTGGCAGCAGCGGCACGTAAATACTGTTACTGTCACTGCGCGATACTGACGTTAGCCTACTATACCATGTTCAGCCACCGCTAGGAAATGTACGGCTCTAGTACTGGAGCAAACAACAGGAGGGCCAAAGGCACACGGGCACACATGTCAGACATGGAGAGTGACGAGAATGGGACTCAAACCCATGCGTGCAGAGTACAGTGGATTAGCAGTCCATTGCCTTAACCACTCGGCCACCTCATCTAGGAAACTGGGCTGTCCAGACATGGGTTGCCGCGCTCCAGATGATCTTTTTCTTTTTTTTCCCTCGTACTCGAGGGTCATTTTCCTGTTCCACATGCGATTTCAACATTTTCCTTGGGAGATGTCAAGCCAGCAAGCCACTACTGTGGTTCAGTGGCCATTGTGGAGTTCAGTGGCCCTGTTGTACACAGAATGCACATTGAGCTCCTTGGACATGAAAAGTTCCAGATAAAAGCCATTTGTCATCCTTTCTCTTGGTGTCGATGTTGCTATTGTATGTAAAGGTGGCAACTTGCTCAGCGAACAGGCGGAGCACACACCGAATGCAGATGTGTCTGAGTGGTGTGTCCAAGTGGCTGCAAAACGACAGCACTCCCGGGGTGCCGTGGCTTAGTTGGTTAAAGTGCCTGTCTAGTAAACAGGAAATCCTGGGTCCGAATCCCAGCGGTGCCTTTTTTGTTCTGTGTTCTTGAACAGAACTGGTCATTATGGACAACCGCCTACAGCTAGACTTAATTAAATGCAAGTATTCATTTCCTGTCTTTAACGCGACTTGTTTTTCTTAAAATGGATGCAACTTGCAAAACATGAAATACAAACCTTGCTAATCAGCGCTAGCGGCTGGCAAAAAAAAAGAAGTCAGCAATGTTTTTTTTCTTTAACCTTAACCCTGCTAATAGAGAAGAGTTAAACGACCGAGTCTATGCAGCTTAAACGGTGCGCACGTCGGGTTCTTAGCTGAAAGGGTGGTAAATCACGCTCACCCCAGTCCTTAATCTTTTAAAAGGATACAAAATTGAACCTAGTCGCCACATCACATACATCCTGTTCAATAATAAAAAGGTAACATCTATCCTCGCTCCAGAGTAAATCTCACGTTGAGGGCACCTTTATTTTTCACTTTGCCGTGAATCGAGCTCGGCTGCACAGAGGAGAGAGCAGAGCAATGAGGTCACGGGGACAGGGGAGTCACACGCTGGCGGTTTGAATACGCGGAAGATCACTGAGGGATCCACAGTATATGGACCCTCCGTGCGCCATCAGTCCGCACTCCGGACTCTGAATCCTGCCATCCGAGTTAAGATCTCGGCGGAACCTGAGGCGCAGTTCCTTCTTAAAACGTAATCTGGTGAGCATTTCTAGAATCGTACTTGTATAGATGCAGCCTTTAATGTGTTGCTAGGTTAAAATTGATGACTTCTTGTATTTCAGTAGGCAACTGCCCTGTTGATTTCAGATTTAATTTCTTTATTACAGGGGCGCTTTTATGAAGACAGAGTCATGTTCAGGTACTTTGCTTGATGGAGGAAGCTCATTTCGGACTCTGTGATCTGCTCACCTGGAAAGGTCTGCTGTACTACTACAAGAGAGAAGTAGAGTCTGGAAGAAGGGACAATTTTATGATTCTTTGGAAGGTAGGTTTTTTTTTCTTTGAAATCGAAATGAATCAGAATATCAGTGCAAAAGACAAACTCTTGGTTTGGTTTAAAGAGATATGGTTTTAAAACAGACAAAATGTAGAAAACAGGTGTTTCTCACTTTTGGAAAAGAATGGACCGGGGGTAATAGTTTACTAGTTGCAGTGCTGAGCTCACCGGGTTGCAGTCCCGCAATGGATAACGCGTTTGACTATGGATCAGGAGATTGTAAGTTTGACTCCTGCCTGGCTCGGGTCGTTTTTAAACGCATCGGGCTACTCCCCTAAGTAGTCTGTGCTACTTACTGCATTGTAATCGTACTCAGTAAGAGATTTCCTTCATGTAAATGAACTGCACCTGACAGCTTTAGAAAATCACCTGGGCTCAGTACGGTGCTGAGAGCTCAGCGTTGCTGTTGTTCTAATTAGCACGCACTGCATCGGCTATGAACCCGAACTTTTCAATTATTCCGATCATTAAGTCAACACGTAGTCCACATGAAAGGTAGAAATATTCTCTTGTCTGTCTCTTGTTTGTATAGAACTGAATGTCCCTGACAATGTACTGTTAGTTTTAATTGAAGAACGGCATTTGTGTTCAAATATATCAGACAAGTTTACGTAACTGCTCATGCGACACTCAGTTGTAATTAGTCAAGAAATAAAGTCGAACAACAGCTGCGGGTTTGATTCTGAACGTATCAGATTGCAGCGCCTTTTACTTCAATTGACAAATGATAGAGATTCGAAGAGAGATCCTTCAGACCAGCAAGCAAACCCACGGCTATTTCGGTTTTCTATCTAGGCAACGTTGGTGTCTGCAATAGCATACATGAAAGCGTGATGCAATTTCTGTGGCTACATTTGTTGCACGTCATGCACAGTAAGAGTGTTTCTAACACCAAATAAAAAGTCAACAATTAGCGATCACGCCTTCTCCTCAGTTAACCCACTGAAACCCTTGCTGTTAACAGTTCTTTACTGCGTGCTTTACGAGCACCTACATATCGTGTCGGTTCTTTCAGCTTTATTCATTAGGTTTTCAAAGGCATAAGTAGAGCACCAGAGGTGCGAACGCAGAATGTATGGTAATCTGAAGAACTGCTTTCCATGGCAGCGGGTCCAAGCGATTTAGCGTTTTTATAGTACCGGGAAAGGAGAAGCCTGCAGTCGCCGTTGCGCATTCGCAGCATGTCCCGGGATGCAATTCGGCCTCATTTGCATAACTCCAGACCGGCAGATCGCCACGCAAGCTCGCGACGTGCGCCTGCCACACACCGAACAAACCTTTTCAGCAATTTCCAAAAAACGGGCCTGCTCGCCTGCCCACAAGGCTCCGTCTCTTACCTGCTCTCCAGAGCCTGCTGCCTTCTGTGCTTTTCTCTCGGCACCGCTGCAGCGCACACAACTCCTGCAGCGGGAGGGGGGGAGAAAGTTCCCGCGCTCCGCCGCAGGGAAGGCTCGCTCCGTGCGCACACGTCCTTTCGATGCCAGTCCAACAAGTGCTCCGCATTAGCTGCGTCGGGGCTCCGGCGTGTCGCACCTCACCTCACCTCGCACTGCCCCCTCCTTGAATGTCTGCCGCTGGGCATGCCCCGCTCTCCTCCGCCTTATCTTATCGCGTGTGAGCACCGACAATGGCCACAATGCCGGGGAATGGCACCTGTAAAGTGTTAATTGGGGCACAGGAACAGCCCGTCTCGTCTCGGGGGGGCCGGCTTCAGAGACAATACAGCAAACACAGCGGGGCGGGGGAAGAAGACGACACCACACATGCGGGTACATTCAGCTCCGGCGGGAACGAGACATTTGTCGGTCTTTTCAAGTGCCGAGAGCCGAGCAATCCTTCACTTGTATCGTTTCTCCCCGGTGACTAGATCTGGCCCTGCGACTCTCGACTGGGCTCACCCCCGGGGCAGCCCAGCAGGTGTGAGCCTGGCCGGCACCCGGATGGGAGATTCCACCCCGGAAAAGCTCCGGTTGCTGCTGCTCCTGCAAGAGGTGTGACTGGGACCAGTAGGGAGCGCTCACCCTGCGGGCTGTGTGGCTCTCTTATGCCCCAGCCTCCTGATGGCGACACTCTGCTGCACAAACAGGCGCCGTCCTTCGGGGGAGGCGTCAAACCTAGGTCCCGACCCTCCTTGGCCATTAGGAAACCCCAGGGCGTCTCTCAAAAAGAGATGCCGGGGGTGTCCCTCTGGTGTTAGTGCTCCCCTTTACACATCAGTCGGGGTCTCCTCCTAATCCCCGTCTCACCTGTAACAATCAATGACGAGGCCCCCCTGTCCGTGAGATTTAGTACTCGCGCAAGAGACCGGGGGCAGAGCGCGAACGCGGTCCCCCGCCCCCCACAAAGTGCGCGCTCCGGGTTCCCTCTCGGGGCCCTGCAACACAGCTGAAGGGCAGCGAGAAGGAGCCTCTTGCTCTGACGCCGCAAGGCCACAAGAGGACGGAGGCGCCGCGCGCCCGGCCGACGTGTTGGACCGGTGCGCTTTACGTGCTGAAATAAACACGCGAAAGCCCCGAAATGTTTCCAGAGTGCTGTGCACTGGAGGTTTTTGTCTGGTGAAGACTTGCCTGGTGCTCCTCCGTGCAGATTGTTTGTCCTCCTCCAGTGCGGGACGAGCCAACACAAGGGAGCGCATTCGCCAACATCCAGGCACGCAATGCGATTTGGAAAGCAGCTCCTTTCCAAAGAGTTGCACACGAACGATCCTTCAGTCCCGCTCGGTGGGCACGGAACCCCCGCCACACACAGCTTCAAGTAGCGAGTCAGGCGCCGGGGCTTTCGCTTACGGCCACACCACCCTGAACACGCCCGATCTCGTCTGATCTCATAAGCTAAGCAGCGTCGGGCCTGGTTAGTACTTGGATGGGAGACTGCCTGGGAATACCAGGTGCTGTAAGCTTTTGCTCTCCCGGCCAGCAGGGGTCGCCGTTGGTGCGTAGGCTTTGGGAGGAAAACCTGCAGGATGGAAAGGTGATCTATAGCCTCATCTCTAGAGATGTTTTGTTGCTGTGGCATGTGTGTGACCCATAATCCAAAAAAACCCCGTCTGTAAAACGAATATCGAAGCTGCCTCTAAATCTGCAAATGAAGATGAGTCGATAAACCACTCGTTTTTCGTATAACTAGACATATATTTATTTGTTACCGATTTCATTCATTGAGCACGGATACAATAGAGGTACAGCCATTCACTGTTTGACATGTCTGCACTGGTACAGAACCGAGCAATCAGAAAACGGGTGAAACTGTCTTTAGACTCAGCATACAGTAACCACTCGGCCACCTCGTCTAGGAAACTGGGCTGTCCTGACATGGGTTGGCGCACTCCAGTTGATCTTTTTCTTTTTTTTCCCTCATACTCGAGGGTCATTTTCCTGTTCCACATGCGATTTCAACATTTTCCTTGGGAGATGTCAAGCCAGCAAGCCACTGCTGTGGTTCAGTGGCCAGTGTGGAGTTCAGTGGCCCTGTTGTACACAGAAAGCACATTGAGCTCCTTGGACATGAAAAGTTCCAGATAAAAGCCATTTGTCATCCTTTCTCTTGGTGTCGATGTTGCTATTGTATGTAAAGGTGGCAACTTGCTCAGCGAGCAGGCGGAGCACACACCGAATGCAGATGTGTCTGAGTGGTGTGTCCAAGTGCCTGCAAAAGGACAGCACTCCCGGGGCGCCGTGGCTTAGTTGGTTAAAGCGCCTGTCTAGTAAACAGAAAATCCTGGGTCCGAATCCCAGCGGTGCCTTTTTTTGTTCTGTGTTCTCGAACAGAACTGGTCATTATGGACAACCGCATACGTCTAGACTTAATTAAATGCAAGTATTCATTTCCTGTCTTGAACGACTTGTTTTTCTTAAAATGGATGCAACTTGCAAAACATGAAATACAAACCTCGCTAATCAGCGCTCGCGGCTGGCAAAAAAAAAAGAAGTCAGCAATGTTTTTTTCTTTAACCTTAAGCCTGCTAATGGAGAAGAACCTAGTCGCCACATCACATACATCCGTTTCAACGATAAGAAGGTAACAACTATCCTCACTCCAGAGTAAATCTCACGTTGAGGGCATATTTTTTTCCACTTTACCATGAGTCGGGCTCAGCTGCACAGAGGCGAGAGCAGAGCAATGAGGTCAGGGGGATAGGGGAGTCACACGCTGGCGGTTTGAACACGCGGAAGATCACTGAGGGATCCACAGTATGTGGACCCTCCGTGCGCCATCATTCCACACTCCAGGCGCTTTTATGATGACAGAGTCAAGTTCAGGTACTTTGCTTGATGGAGGAAGCTCATTTCGGACTCTGTGATCTTCTCACCTGGAAAGTTCTGCTGTACTACTACAAGAGAGAAGTAGAGTCTGGAGGAAGGGACAATTTTATGATGCTTTGGAAGGTAATGTTTTTTTTTTCTTTGAAATCGAAATGAATCAGAATATCAGTGCAAAAGACAAACTCTTGGTTTGGTTTAAAGAGATATGGTTTTAAAACAGACAAAATGTAGAAAACAGGTGTTTCTCACTTTTGGAAAAGAATGGACCGGGGGTAATATTTTACTAGTTGCAGTGCTAAGCTCACTGGATTACAGCCCTGCAGTGTCATACGAGGGCCAGTGGTGCAATGGATAATGTGTCTGACTATGGATTAGGAGTTTGGAGGTTCGACTCCTGCCTGGCGCTGGTTGTTTTTAAACACATCAGCCTACTCCCTAAGTAGTCTGTGCTACTTACTGCATTGTAATCGTACCCAGTAAGAGATTTCCTTCATGTAAATGAACTGCACCTGACAGCTTTAGAAAAACACCTGGGCTCAGTACGGTGCTGAGAGCTCAAGTTGTGTATAATGTAATAATTTAAGTAGAATAGATTCTAATAATATAATGATCCAGTGTGTTGCACTACTTCACTGCTTCACTGCTCTATGCCGTCTGGAAATAAATCCTCAGACAACTTACTGCCCTGGGCATGTACCAATAAATTACAGGAGCACATCTATATATCACTGCGTTGAAGCAGGAGACACAATCACTGCAAATACATCCTAAATACAGTGTTCCAGCACCTTTGACCTCATCCAGAATGTATCATTTCTTGAAAGGAATTGCTGTCCGAATGCACATCTGAATCCCAAACAGAATCTCTAGTAAAATACGATCATTTGTGAAACAGGTAAATGTCTCAGGGGCCCATTCCTCATTCTCAAGACACATGTATGCAGTACGTACATCATGCATTGAGCAATAGGGATTAAAGACACCACAGGTAAGGTTAGAAGACATTCTGACTATATTCTAAAATATTGGACTCATATTCTTATGATGGCAGACATGATGCTGTGTTAAAACCGGGGTTAATGGACATTATATGACTGTCAATTCTGTTTTGTTTTGGAGACTCTTGGCTGCCCATGTGGTACAGTGCAGCGTGAAGAAAACATTTTCCAAAACTGTGTCAGCTCAAAAGTTGTAAGAAAATCTTTCCAGCTGCTTTAACTCTCTTCATTTTTGTCATTTAATTGTCTGTCGGCACTATGTAGCAGCGTTGCATGACAACCCATCTCACCACGGAAAGGAACCTAACAGCTTTTGTAAGAGAGGAGAAAAGGACCTGGCCCGTACGGGACTCGAACCTACAACCTTGGTGTTATTAGCTCTAACCAACTGAGCTAACCAGCCTCACGACAGCAATCCTCTCTGTGCTGCAAAAAATCGAACTCAGGGAATTTCTTTTGCCCTCCTTTGAATTGAAAGCCGTGTAATTCAGTGTACGGGCTTTCTCGTGCAGTTTTATAGTTCTTGTAACCCAAATCCTACACTGGCGTGAAGTGACCCCCCATTTCACAGCATTTTTCAGCTGATTTAAAATGTACCTAAAGGAGAAGCATTATTGAAGACCATCAATTACCAAGAGCTTTTGTCAAAGGTTTTGGTGGTCATTTTGAATGACCACAGAGCGCTGTGACCTCAGTTTTACATCTCATCCAAGAGACAGCGCCCTTTTACAACACAGCATCTCCGTCACTATGCTGGGGCATTGGGACCCGCACAGACCTCAGGGTGAGCGCCCCCCCGCCGGCACCATTAACACCGCTTCCAGCTGGAAACTTTGTTTTTCCCTGTAGCTCACCCTCATCCGGGTACTGACCTGGCTCACCTGCTTAGCTTCAGTGGGTTTTCAGTTGCGAGTTGCAAGGGGATGCAAGTGATGGAGCCGCTCGCTGCAAAAGCCACTGCTTTGGCTGGGAATCGAACCAGAGCCTCCCGCGTGAGAAGCGAGAATTCTACCACTGAACCAACAATGCTCAGTGCCCAGGCCTTCAAAAAAGACGCTTTTTTGGTACTCTGTTAAAAAAGCATCGACATTACCTCTTTCAAAAGGCTTCACTTTCCTAGTCACATTCCAAGGCTCATTGAACCCGGGCTGTTTCCTCCAGCGGTATAGTATTGCAGTTAGACATGTAAGACTATGTCACGCTCTAACGAGACTGTCAAAAATTGCTTTCGCCGATTGTATTGCAAACCGGCGGAAGCGGGGTATTGGGAAAAGTTTTCAACTAGCAATAATCGCGCCTCGGCTAAACCTCACAGGCTACGATACTGCCAATGCGCAAAGCTGATGGTTGCCAGGCAACCGCGGGGATCCTATGGAAATCGTTATCAATCGTCTCATGGCATGTCGTTGCTGTAACGCTTCATATTTGTCGTCTTCTTCTTCTAGCTTGAGGTTTTGAAGAATTTCATGACAGACAAGGGCTCCGTCGGGAACAAAGGGCGTTGTGAGAAAACCGTTGCTTATTTTCAGTAGCAGAAATACAACCCTTTAAATACAAGATGACAGAACAATGACGAAGGGCATGCCGGGAGGAACTCATGCACTACAGAGGAAAGGGGGCGGGCACGTACAGTTCACATTCAAGCCACAAGTACTCTTCTCGGATGTTGCACAAACAAATCCTAACGTCCTGAAAGCATTGCAGCATGTTTGTGTCCCACTTCCCGTGGCTGCAGGACGACTGACACGAACGGACAAACACAATCTGTGGCGTTTAGCGTGACATAGTCTTGCAGGCATCGTGCTGTCTCACTGCAATACTATACCAATGGAGGAAACAGCCCGGGTTCGATGAGCCTTGGAATGTGACTAGGAAAGTGAAGCCTTTTGAAAGAGGTAAAGCACTGCACAACGGAACTGAGGGAGAATCTTACAGGGGATTCTGAGCGGTGTCTGCATACACGCAGTCCGATACGGGTGCTGAAAGCTTGAGCTACTCTCAATGTCATGCTGCCTTTCCTCGGAGTAAATCTGTTACATTGAAAGAATGCTTCTCGCAGGTTCAAAAAGGGACCCTTGTTAATTGGCGAAATCAATGATTTCGAATGAATTCTGTATGCGTTAAAAGACAGCTATACACAGAAAACATGCAGGACACTGCTCATGATGTTTCCCGAGCCGAAACACAGTGCGTTTTTCCAAGCCATCTGACAAAGCCCGCCCACTGAAAACTGCAGCAGATCGTGTAAAGACGTTCAACTTTGTAACTACTGCACGCACAGGAAGCAGTGTAAATTCCTCTTTTCAAACTGTCAAAGGTTTGCTTTGCGAACGCTGCAGGACATCGCACAATCTCTTTTGAACGGGGACAAACAATTTCTTATGGGGCGCAGTAAGTACAGACATTTAAAAATTTCCACTCATGCCGACGATGCAGCATGAAGAAGCGCAACCTAACGTTTGACAGACAAAAGCCGGGCGCCGCTACGAGCAATATGAAATCAAACTGACAGCACAAGGCGTTTCGCGCTGACTCAAAAGTGATCTCGACAGACGCTGTTCTCTGCATAAAGCTGAAAGAGCTAAAGAGCGTTTCTGTTGAGACGTAACAAGCTCATTTCTTTCTACCATGATGTTACCATGACAAAATCTGTCTTTAAACACCTTGCTCAGTCTCTGACGAGACTGTCAAAAATTGCTTTCGCCGATTGTATTGCAAACCGGCGGAAGCGGGGTATTGGGAAAAGTTTTCAACTAGCAATAATCGCGCCTCGGCTAAACCTCACAGGCTACGATACTGCCACTGCGCAAAGCTGACGGTTGCCAGGCAACCGCGGGGATCCTATGGAAATCGTTATCAATCGTCTCATGGCATGTCGTTGCTGTAATGCTTCATATTTGCGGCCGGACACTTCCCGCCCCCCAAAGAAAAGAGCGCCAATCAGACAGGCGGAGACCGAGGACTCGGAGAGCAGACGGCCACAGTCGCCGTAATAAGAGCGATTGTGAGCGGTTTTGTTTTCTCTCTTTGACCAGCCCAGCTGCGCCCCACCCGAAGGCAGGGAAGCACAAAAATTGTGTGGAACTCATTCATGCTCCTCTCCATGGAAATCTTTAGTAAAAGGCAAAAGATTTGTACGAGATGAAGAGAAACCAGAGTGCGTGGCTGGACAGCTGCAGGAGCCCAGGCTGCCTTCAAGGCCTCTGCCCTGCCGGTCGTGGTTGGCAATGCACCAAACGAGCCAGTGGGGCCCGTTCAGCTCTGGGCTCATCGCCTGCGGCTCTCGGCTTACCTGGCAGGGGAGATACCTTGATCAGCCTGTAGTTGGAGTAGTTGGATTGTTTTCTTGTTTTGTGGAAGCAGTGTTTGTTTTGCAGTTTGAGATGGCAACCTTTGGATCCCGCAAGAATGCTGTACGTTTTGAGCTTTTGGATGACCTCTTCATGGATCGTATGCAGTTCAGCAGAAAAGTGTTACAGAAGGAACTTGGCTTTGAACCTCGGCACTTGGATTTCATCTTCGCTCTCCCAGGTCAGAAAGCATTTGAGGTTGTTTTTGCTACCTATTCTCTGTTTGAACAATGCGTGGATGTGTTTGAGGCAAAAAGAGGGAAAGTTCCTGCCCTTGAGAAGATCAGCTTGCAGCCTCTGACACAGAGAGAGAGGAAAACGGTGCATGTTGTAATGTTCTCGGAACTGGCAAAGACGGAGGACATTCACACCTGGCTTAAGCAGTACTGCACCGTCCACCATGGAACTGAGGTTAGAGATGTTGACGGTATAAAAACAGGAGCAAGGAAATTCGAGGTTCGCTTGCTACCGGACAATGTAAATGGAAGCTTAAGGCACCTGCCCTCTACAATCCGGCTGGGCGCCTGCAATGGCTATGTTTTTTATGTGGGACAACCAAAGGTGTGTCGGCGCTGTGGTGCTGTGGGACACCTGGCATCGTCCTGCACTGTGAAATGCTGCAAGACCTGTGGCAAACAGGGACATTTAGCCTCTGACTGTTCAATGCTGCCAAAGTGCAATTTATGTGGCTCGGAAGGACACGTTTTTAAGAACTGCCCTCACGCCTACGCCAATAAACTCAAAATGAGAAAGGATGAGGCAGTGCTTGTTTCAGCCAAACCGGCCCGAAAAGCCAAAGCAAACAACAAGTCAAACAAAGAACCCTTGTTGGACAAAGACTCTCAGCCTCCAGCCAGGATCAGTCCTGCTGTGGCTCCGGGGCTGGTGGAAGAGAAATCCACTACGCTCCCACAACCGCAGACTGCACCAGACAAGCACGAGGGTTTGAAAACCCCCGAGAACAGCGAGGACCCCTCCCCCACTCCTGCTCCTCAAAACGAGGGCCAGTGTGGGGCCCCCCGGTAGAGCGGGTCCAGCGACGATACCCAGGATTCAGCGGAGCTGCTTTTCTCAGACTCTGCAAGTGCTACAGATGCCCTCCTCTCCTCCATCCAGTCCATCACGGAGGATCTGCAACAGCTGGTGGGTGAGGGGGAAGAGGAGACTGGTGCATAGCCTGCACCCCTTTCCCCTCAGTGCTCCCAGGAGCTGGACTTGAGGAAAAGGAAAAATGACTCTGTTTTCTCCCCGAGCGAGGAGGAAGGAGAGCATGGCGATGGGGACAGCAGGAACCCCTCCACCCCTCCTTCTACCCCCTTCCTTGAAATGGACTCCGTGAACGCTTTTACTGCTGCCACCCTGATGAAGGCTCATTCAGAGGATGGCTGGCAGGAAATTGGTAAGAAGAAAAAGAAAAAGAAAAGGTAACAGGTGAGACCGAAGAGAAATTTGTTTTGTAAAGACTGGTTCCACTTTCTTATGTAATATGGCTCTAAACATAATTTCTCTTAACACCAGAGGTATCAATGACAGAGTTAAATGTCAGTGTGTCTTTGATTACCTCCAGCAGAGAGAGGGAGATGTGTTGATGTTGCAGGAGTGTGCTTTAGCCTATCAAGAGAGGTATAAAAGCTTTGAAGATAGGTGGGATAAAGGGCCTTCTGTTTGGTCAGGGGACAATAACAACAGAGCCTCTGGCGTGGCCATTCTTTTCAAAGGATGGGCTTTCAAATTGAAAAGTATTCAGAGGGTCATAGATGGCAGGTTGCTGTGTGTGGATGTGGAATGGGGGACCGTTAACCTGCGGCTAATCAATGTGTATTGTCCTACTGACGTGGGAGGAAGGGTGGAGCTACTCAAGGCACTCTCCCCCCTATTGTTAAGTAGCACAGACGTGATAGTGGGAGGGGATTTTAATTGTATCTTAGAGCACACAGACAGGCAGTCTAGCTCTCCGATAAAATTGGATTCCAGCTCACTGGCCCTGCAAAACTTAGTTCAAGACTTTAAACTCTCAGACACATATAGATGTATATATCCCACAACAGCAGGATATACATGGTCAAGGAGGAATAGCAGCTCCAGAATTGACTATTGCTTTGTCTCAGAGAGAGGGAAAGTTGTTGGGGTCACTCTTCAGCCTGTCTTCTTCTCAGATCATCAGGCTTTAGGGTGTAGAGTGGAACTCCAGGGCGGGACTGTCTTTGGCCCAGGCCTCTGGAAACTCAACACTAAGCTGCTAGAGAACGAGGGGGTAGTATCCCGCTACAAGGAGAAACTATCACAGTGGCTGTCCTTGCAGTGTCTGTACGGGTCAGTAGGAGAGTGGTGGGAGGAGGTGAAGATGAGGACAAAGGCCTTTTTCATGGCTGAGGGAAGGAAGGCTGCTGCCAGATGGAGAGGAGTGCTAGCCAGGAAACAGAGGCAGCTGCAGCGTCTCTACACGATGCTGCACAGTGGCTCCGCTGTGCTCGAGGATATCACCCTTTTAAAAAAGGACATCCGGAGCATAGCCGAAGAAAGTATTGCGCCAGCAGCCATATCACCCTGCAACTCACAACTGGCAACCCACTGAAGCTAAGCAGGTGTGAGCCTGGTCAGTACCTGGATGGGAGACCTCCTGGGAAAAACTAAGGTTGCTGCTGGAAGAGGTGTTAGTGGGGCCAGCAGGGGGCGCTCACCCTGCGGTCTGTGTGGGTCCTAATGCCCCAGTACAGTGACGGGGACACTATACTGTAAACAGGCGCCGTCCTTCGGATGAGATGTAAAACCGAGGTCCTGACTCTCTGTGGTCATTAAAAATCCCAGGGCGCTTCTCGAAAAGAGTAGGGGTGTAACCCCGGTGTCCTGGCCAAATTTCCCCCCTGGCCTTTACCCCATCATGGCCTCCTAATAATCCCCCTCTATGAATTGGCTACATTACTCTGCTCTCCTCCCCACTGATAGCTGATGTGTGGTGAGCGTTCTGGCGCACTATGGCTGCCGTCGCATCATCCAGGTGGATGCTGCACATTGGTGGTGGTGGAGGGGAGTCCCCATTACCTGTAAAGCGCTTTGAGTGGAGTGTCCAGAAAAGTGCTATATAAGTGTAAGCAATTATTATTAATTATTATTAAAGTAGTCGAGGAGTGCTGTTAAGAAGCAGAGTGCAGTTCTTGGAAGAAAATGAGAAGTGTACTCGCTTCTTTTTCAGGAAAGTGGTAGGCTCCAAGTCTGTCATGGAAAGTGTAGTTGATGAGGAGGGACGAGAGAGAACAGAGCCGAGTGCTATCCTCTCCTGCACCAAGGCCTTCTACTCAAGACTGTACAGCTCTACAGAGGTAAAGGATGAAGAAATTCATTTTTTTACCTCAAAGCTAGAAAACGTTTTGAGTGAAGAAGATAGGGAAGTACTTGAGAGGGATTTGACAATAGAAGAGCTGAGACAGGCTATGGAGAGCTTACAGAAGAGGAAAACTCCGGGTGCTGACGGGCTCCCTAAAGAATTTTATTGCACCTTTTGGGATCTGCTTCAGGATCCGCTACTGCTCCTATTCGAGGAAAGCTATAAGACAGAATTGCTGCCTGACTCCTTAAGAGAAGGCACTATCTCTCTCTTGTTTAAGAAAGGAGCAAAGAATGACATAAAGAACTGGAGACCCCTCAGCCTGTTAGGCGTGGACACTAAGATCCTGTCCAAAGCCCTTTTCCTGCGCCTACAAAATGTAGTGGCCTCACTGGTAGGGAAAGAACAGACTTGTGGGATAGCAGGACGCCTGATGAGCGACAACCTGGCCTTGTTGAGGGATGTCTGTCTGTACTCAGAGGATCGCTCCCTCCCTCTGTGCATTTTAGGTGTAGACCTAGAAAAGGCCTTTGACCGCCTAAACCGGCAGTACTTAAAATTGGTACTTGAGCACATGAATTTTGGCCCCATCATGAGAAAGTGGATTAACCTGCTGTACACAGGTAGCAACAGCAGAGTAATGGTTAATGGCAATAGATCACACCCCTTTGAAGTCTGTTCAGGGGTGAGGCAGGCCTGCCCATTATCCCCCTTGTTATTCGTTTTGGCTATGGAGCCCTTAGCCTGTGCCTTGCGCCAGGATCAGGCCATTAATGGGATACCAGTGCCTGGAAGTGGGGGAGGAGAGGTAAAGACATCTCTATACATGGATGACGTCACCCTGCTCCTCTCTGACAATGCCTCAATTAGCAGAGCTCTGCAGTGCTGTGATCGTTTCTCTTTGGCTTCATCCGCAAAAATTAACAAATCTAAGAGTGAGATTTTTTATCAGAACTGGAGGGAGCCAAAAGAAGGACATGATCTCAGGCTGCAAGAGAAGAGAATTAATTTACAGGTGCCATTCCCCGGCATTGTGGCCATTGTCGGTGCTCACACGCGATAAGATAAGGCGGAGGAGAGTGGGGCATGCCCAGCGGCAGACATTCAAGGAGGGGGCAGTGCGAGGTGAGGTGAGGTGAGGTGCGACACCCCGGAGCCCCGACGCAGCTAATGCGGAGCACTTGTTGGACTGGCATCGAAAGGACGTGTGCGCACGGAGCGAGCCTTCCCTGCGGCGGAGCGCGGGAACTTTCTCCCCCCCTCCCGCTGCAGGAGTTGTGTGCGCTGCAGCGGTGCCGAGAGAAAAGCACAGAAGGCAGCAGGCTCTGGAGAGCAGGTAAGAGACGGAGCCTTGTGGGCAGGCGAGCAGGCCCGTTTTTTGGAAATTGCTGAAAAGGTTTTGTTCGGTGTGTGGCAGGCGCACGTCGCGAGCTTGCGTGGCGATCTGCCGGTCTGGAGTTATGCAAATGAGGCCGAATTGCATCCCGGGACATGCTGCGAATGCGCAATGGTGACTGCAGATGTGTAGGAAACGGTGCGCTCGTTTTCTTGTTTTGCCCACACTTTTGAGTGTTAGTGTGGCGTGTGAGTGTGCGAAAGAGTGGGCCCAGCAGGAGGCGGTGGCGTGCAGGGCGAGGAGGTGGCCTAGGCTGCGCAATTTGTGCTGTGGGTGCGGGCCTCTTGCAACTTGGTTTATTTGGTTTATTTATGGTTCGCATAAATAAAACCGGAAAAGAGGAATTTATTCTGCTTCCTGTGCGTGCAGTAGTTACAAAGTTGAACGTCTTTACACGATCTGCTGCAGTTTTCAGTGGGCGGGCTTTGTCAGATGGCTTGGAAAAACGCACTGTGTTTCGGCTCGGGAAACATCATGAGCAGTGTCCTGCATGTTTTCTGTGTATAGCTGTCTTTTAACGCATACAGAATTCATTCGAAATCATTGATTTCTCCAATTAACAAGGGTCCCTTTTTGAACCTGCCAGAAGCATTCTTTCAATGTAACAGATTTACTCCGGGGAAAGGCAGCATGACATTGAGAGTAGCTCAAGCTTTCAGCACCCGTATCGGACTGCGTGTATGCAGACACCGCTCAGAATCCCCTGTAAGATTCTCCTTCAATTCCGTTTTGCAGTGCTTTAGCTCTTTCAAAAGGCTGCGCTTTGCTAGTCACAATCCAAGGCTCATGACAGCATTTGAAACCAATCGCCACTGCGTTGGCCGGGAATCGAACCCGGGTCAACTGCTTGGAAGGCAGCTATGCTCACCACTATACCACCAACGCACGCCCACAGGTGCCCTGCAGGACACCACCAGAGAATGCTCACGATTTCGGAAGCTGTCTCCGGGACGTGCTGATTCCACACATCCTGAATAAATCATGATATTGTTAGTTGCTGTAGCTAGACGTTCAAATGAGTTTCATGGCCAGATGGACTGTTTCCTCCAGCGGTATAGTATTGCAGTGAGACAGCACGATGCCTGCAAGACTATGTCACGCTAAACGCCACAGATTGTGTTTGTGTTGGACAGTTGGACCCTACAGTTGGACCCTCGTCGACAACCTGAATAGCTTATTCAGAAGCAGTGCTGGACCGGGAACGAACCAGCTTCTTCCCAGGCACAAGAGTGACTTGTGAGGACTCGCGGTCACACTCTGTGCATAGAGACTTTCTACCAGCCAGCCGGACTGCTGGTAGATCCCCTCGGAGCAACGACTGCCCTGCGCGCCGCAGTCAGATTCCTCCGCCCGTCCTACTCCGAGCTGCACCTTGACTGGTTGGCCGGTAGCCAGAGGACGCCGGGACAACACCCATTGGACAACCGCTGGAACAGAGGCTGCAACAGAGCCTGTCAGCTGGTTTGGTGTTCGTGCCGGGAAATTCCAAATCCATACACAGCGGATAAGTAAACCCCATGTTCTACATTGCGTCTCGAGAATTCAATTGTACCTCAACACAAGTTGTTATCAATTTTAATTCATGAGTAATGTATTTACTTCCGAGTTTAGAGTAACAGTGGGTAATAACACTGATTAGCGATTTGGTAACCGAACGATATATATTGACATATATTCTCTGTTGTGTATCTCTTTGTGTTTGCATCTCTTCGGGATTATATACCTTGTATATTGATAACCCTCACAGTAAGGTCTGCCACTCGTATCCAGGCAGACTAGTATATGTTTGGTGCACAATTTATATTAATAAATGTATCTAGTGTATTGAACCCCTGTGTGTGCGTTGTTAGTTGTTCTGACGATTGATTTTCTAAAAGCCCCAACGAACAACCTTGTGATTACTGCTACAATTAATAATTGTCTCAGTAAACCCATCAAACCATTACATTTAATGGCGTCCCTGGGTGGGCGAGTTTAGAATGAAATGAGAATCAGTCGCACAGAATAACTGAAGTTCAGCACAGCACCGCGGCTTCTATACGCGAATACCGGGTGTGCTGATAACTGCGTAAAGAAATCCCCCTGTTTTCTAGCGTTTAGTGTAACGTGTGCTGATTGGAAATCCATCTGCTCGGGTGTCTAGATTCCATACTGTATTTTGGAAAAAGAAAAAAAAAAGTAATACTCTTAAAGTTTCTCTGACGTAATGACAATGGCTGCTAAAATGTCTGAAGTGGAGTCGCTTATAAGTACTATTTCTAGCGACGACAATCCTGGTTACTGGAGTGGTATCGAAAAGTTGAACTTTGATGATATTGAGAAGCTGCAAGTAGATTTAGTAGCTAAGGTAGCGAACCAGCTTAACACAGGAGTGTCTGTGAACGCAGTTCTGGTCCTATCGAGTTTCACCTTAAATCTAGCTAAACAGCTGGAACTGTCTTTGTCCGAGCTGACAAAGTTTCAAAAGCTTCAGGGAACGCTAGAAAGATATAGGGCGGAGCGAGTCGAGTTGTTGGATATAATCAGAGAAAAGAGAGTGAAAAATGAGGAAAGTGAAGACTGACTCAGGGAAGTTTTAGGTAAATTAGATGACTTGTCTGCTAGAGAAACTGCGGCTGAGGTAGCTAGGAGAGACCTGGAAGCGAGCTCGAAAGAAAAAGAAAAAGAAATTGAGAGTTTAAATGAGCTCAGCCAGGAAAGGCAAAAGGAGTCAGATGCTGCCGTACTGGAAGCAAAATAGACTAGATCCCACTTGCATGCCAGCCCACCTAGCAGCCCGGAGCGCTCACCCAGCGCGCCGGGAGGAGGTTTCTCCCGGCCAGGGTCTGTGGTCGGATCGGCATGGGGGAGATCGCCGAGTCCTGCGCGAAACGCAAGGGCGAGTCAATTCAGGCATAGACCCCCTGCTCCTGATCACGGCCGTCTCCCTGACCGCGGTGAAACCGTAAAAATTAACCTCCACTCCCTGAGGCAGTTAGCCAAAGATGTAGAAAGGTTTGACCCGTCAGTGTCAGGGAATAATGTGGAGACCTACATCGATGAGCTGAGATATACTTTGCAGTTTATGCCCGAAGCGTCCGAACAGGAAAAGGCTATGTAAGTAAGGAAAACTACCAGCCGAGCGGTCCACGAGTGGATGTCTAGACAAGGACCGGAGGTCTGTAATAGCTTTGAGGAGCTGTGTCAGGCAATGATCGGAGAATTTTCGGCTTTTATCGATCCCATAGCTGCCGTGGCTGCTGTGCACCATATTAAGCACGAAAAAGCTGAAGCCCCTCGCGACTATTATCAGAGGCTTAGGCGCACTTATTTTGCAGGGCGGAATGAAGAGGGTTGAGAAGAGAACGTGAATTTCAAAGGTTTATTCATTGCTAATCTGCATCCCTCAGTCAGGAAAATGATTGTGATGCACACACAGCGATGAAAATGGCTGACATTAGAAGGTTGGCTCAAAAAGCCTGGGGAGCTGAAATCTCTGCTTCCTCAGAGCGAAAACCTGCTAAAACGGCCGTGTTCGCCACTAAAGCCAGCAGGGTTGACGACTCGCCTCAGCTCGAGGCAGCTGAGGTTCCTGAGCTCGCTAAGCCCCGGCGCAAAATAGGCAGGCAGGACCGCACTAAGCGTCAGAGCCGCCGTGAGCGCTACGGGGAAGGCAAGGGCTCAGGCAGAGTCTATCATAAGACTGGACGAAGGGAGTCGACTGCAGCCCGCCTGGCCAGGCTTGAACAAGCCCTGCCTGAGAGATCAGGACAGGGTAAACCTTCCGCACCGAATGCCAGAAGTGTGAATGAGCTTAGGGGGACCACGCCCCTTCTCACTGGAGGAGGCGGGGATCCGTCCCAAGCCCCTCCCTCAGTCTATCTGATTGGGTGGGAGGGTTCCTGCCTGGAAGAAGGCTGTGACTCTGAGTTGGGCGCTGACCCCGCCCCTGAAGTCAAAGAAAAGGCAGGCTTCCAACAATTCTTAGGGAATCTCAGCCAGAAAGGCAAAGCAAGGCGTATTTATATCAAGGTTTCTCTTGAAAACGTCTTAGATAGAGAAGCACTGATTGACACTGGGGCTGAAGTTAGTTTGATGTCAGCCGATCTACTCAGCGAGCTCAAACGAGTAGCGAAAGGAAAAGGCATCAGACTTAAGGTAGAACCGTGTAAGATAGATATTTCCAGCTATACCCAGGATCATGCCAGGATCACACACCGAGTGTGGGTGGCACTTAGGTTCGGGCCAATGAACGTGGTGCATCCTGTTTACATCTCTAGGTTAAAAACAGAGCCACTACTCATTGGCCAAGACCTGCTTGACAGGCTGGAGCCTCTGGTGGACTGCCAGCGTGGAAAATTGTGGGCTCAGGTCAAAAACCCTAAGCCTGTTGCACAGCAAAAAGGGGGATTCAGTGGTTATGCTGTGATCACACAGTGCGCACTGAACACTATAGCTGAGTTGGAGGTTCCTCCTGGTTCCTCTGGACGAGAATAAATGTCTCTTCTTGCTTTCCAAAACTACAGGGAAGTCCTGCCCAGGCCAGCACTCCCACGGTCTCCCAACTACAGGAGCAGTGCTCCGAGCAGCTGCTTGACCCGCCAGGTAAAGCACACCCCCTTTTCATCCCTGAAGAAGAGTGGATCTCCCTGTCCGGTAATGAATGGGAGTCCTTTCTGTGCACCCTGGTACCTCAGGGGGTCCAGGACTACCACCCCATGGTGGTGGGAGGGGGTCCAGGTGGCAGAAGTGCAGGTTGATGATGTAATTCTTAGCCTCAGCTCTGAGAAGTCCATAATCAGTGAAGGTCTGTTCGAGGACCTGTCGCGAAGCTGTCAGGTGACCCTGGTGACGCAGTCACAGGTTCTGTGGTGGGCACCCCCACCTCATAGGTCCATTTGGAGCAAAGGAAGCTGTGTAGCTTCCATCTCCATCGGAAAAAGGAAGTTTGCTCACTACTTCCAGGTAGCACCTCAGCTGACCCATTCGGTCTGCATTGGTGCAGACCTATTGGTTCGACTGGGCGCCCAGCTGGACACAGTAAACAGTGTGCTGTGGAAACGGGTGGACCCAGATGCCCACTCTCTAAGCGGTGACCCCGAGAACATTCGGTCAGGTCAGACGATTCCTCAGGCCTGCCAGGTAGTAAACGAATCGGACCTGATCGTTCCTGCGTCAACAGCAGGGTTTCCGGTACGCCTTGTCCTAAAGAAGGGACAGAGAATGGACGCTGAGATGGTTTTCTTCCAACCATCAGCTCAGTTTATCAGACTGAACCTAGCAGTCTGTTGTACCCCCAGACTGGAACGGAATGGCCGAGCCACCTGCCTGTTGGTGCAGAACATAGCAAAACAAGATGTCAAAATCCCTGCTCGCACTGACATGGGACTGGAATTGACAATAGTTTCTATGATTTCGAACTGGCCATCCCAGTACTGGGGCAGCTCCCTGGTCCCTTGGCTTCATAAAAGCGCCCCTGTAATAAAGAAATTAAATCCAAAATCAAGAGGGCAGTTGCCTACTGAAATACAAGAAGTCATCAATTTTAACCTAGCAACACATTAAAGGCTGCATCTATACAAGTGCGATTCTAGAAATGCTCACCAGATTACGTTTTAAGAAGGAACTGCGCCTCAGGTTCCGCCGAGATCTTAACTCGGATGGCAGGATTCAGAGTCCGGAGTGTGGACTGATGGCGAACGGAGGGTCCACATACTGTGGATCCCTCAGTGATCTTCCACGTATTCAAACCGCCAGCGTGTGACTCCCCTTTCCCCGTGACCTCATTGCTCTGCTCTCTCCTCTGTGCAGCCGAGCCCGACTCACGGTAAAGTGAAAAAAACTATGCCCTCAACGTAAGATTTACTCTGGAGCGAGGATAGATGTTACCTTTTTATCATTTAACAGGATGTATGTGATGTGGTGACTAGGTTCAATTTTGTATCCTCTTTAAAAGATTAAGGACTGGGGTGAGCGTGATTTACCACCCTTTCAGCTAAGAACCCGACTTGCGCACCGTTTAAGCTGCATAGACTCGGTCGTTTAACTCTTCTCCGGTAGCAGGGTTAAGGTTAAAGAAAAAAAAATAGCTGACTCCTTTTTTTTGCCAGCCGCTAGCGCTGATTAGCAAGGCTTGTATTTCATGTTTTGCAAGTTGCATCCATTTTAAGAAAAACAAGTCGCGTTAAAGACAGGAAATGAATACTTGCATTTAATTAAGTCTAGCCGTAGGCGGGGATCTCCTGTTTACTAGACAGGCGCTTTAACCAACTAAGCCACGGCACCCCAGGAGTGTTGTCCTTTTGCAGCCACTTGGACACACCACTCAGACACATCTGCATTCGGTGTGTGCTCCGCCTGCTCGCTGAGCAAGTTGCCACCTTTACATACAATAGCAACATCGACACCAAGAGAAAGGATGACAAATGGCTTTTATCTGGAACTTTTCATGTCCAAGGAGCTCAATGTGCTTTCTGTGTACAACAGGGCCACTGAACTCCACACTGGCCACTGAACCACAGCAGTGGCTTGCTGGCTTGACATCTCCCAAGGAAAATGTTGAAATCACATGTGGAACAGGAAAATGACCCTCAAGTACGTGGGGAAAAAAAGAAAAAGATCATCTGGAGCGCGCCAACCCATGTCCGGACAGCCCAGTTTTGTCGACAAGGTGGCTGAGTGGTTAAGGTGATGGACTGCTAATCCATTGTGCTCTGCAGGCATGGGTTCGAATCCCATTCTCATTGCTCTCCATGTCTGACACGTGTGCCTGTTCGATGTTGGCCCTCCTGTCGTTTGCTCCAGTGCTAGAGCTGTAAATTTTCTAGCGGTGGCTGAACATGGTATAGTAGGCCAACGTCGGTATCGAGCAGTGACAGTAACAGTACTTACTGCGCCCCATAAGAAATCGTTTGTCCCTGTTCAAAAGAGATTGTGCGATGTCCTGCGGGGTTCGCAAAGCAAACCTTTGACAGTTTGAAAAGAGGAATTTATTCTGCTTCCTGTGCGTGCAGTAGTTACAAAGTTGAACGTCTTTACACGATCTGCTGCAGTTTTCAGTGGGCGGGCTTTGTCAGATGGCTTGAAAAAACGCACTGTGTTTCGGCTCGGGAAACATCATGAGCAGTGTCCTGCATGTTTTCTGTGTATAGCTGTCTTTTAACGCATACAGAATTCATTCGAAATCATTGATTTCTCCAATTAACAAGGGTCCCTTTTTGAACCTGCGAGAAGCATTCTTTCAATGTAACAGATTTACTCCGGGGAAAGCCAGCATGACATTGAGAGTAGCTCAAGCTTTCAGCACCCATATCGGACTGCGTGTATGCAGACACCGCTCAGAATCCCCTGTAAGATTCTCCCTCAATTCCGTTTTTCAGTGCTTTAGCTCATTCAAAAGGCTTCGCTTTGCTAGTCACAATCCAAGGCTCATGACAGCATTTGAAAACATTCGCCACTGCGTTGGCCGGGAATCGAACCTGGGTTAACTGCTTTGAAGGCAGCTATGCGCAACACTGGCTCGCTCCAGAATAAATCTCACGTCGAGGGCATATTTTTTTCCATTTTACCGTGAGTCGGGCTCAGCTGCACAGAGGAGAGAGCAGAGCAATGAGGTCACGGGGACAGGGGAGTCACACGCTGGCGGTTTGAATACGCGGAAGATCACTGAGGGATCCACAGTATATGGACCCTCCGTGCGCCATCAGTCCGCACTCCGGACTCTGAATCCTGCCATCCGAGTTAAGATCTCGGCGGAACCTGAGGCGCAGTTCCTTCTTAAAACGTAATCTGGTGAGCATTTCTAGAATCGTACTTGTATAGATGCAGCCTTTAATGTGTTGCTAGGTTAAAATTGATGACTTCTTGTATTTCAGTAGGCAACTGCCCTCTTGATTTCGGATTTAATTTCTTTATTACAGGGGCGCTTTTATGAAGACAGAGTCATGTTCAGGTACTTTGCTTGATGGAGGAAGCTCATTTCGGACTCTGTGATCTGCTCACCTGGAAAGGTCTGCTATACTACTACAAGAGATAAGTAGAGTCTGGAAGAAGGGACAATTTTATGATGCTTTGGAAGATAATGTTTTTTTTTCTTATACTGAAAATTAAAGGTAGTTGTTTCTATATGGACTCAGTCTTTGGAATTTGTATATTTATATATTTCAGTGAACCCTCAGCCATTCCTTCTGTATTGTAATTCAATTTCTCTTTTACAATTCCTTCCCCACTTCTAGGACCTGCAGTTGCTGAACTCCACAATGGCTTCTATTGGAAAGTCTGTGACTGAGACCAAGTAAGTGTTCACTTTTTTATGAAACCATTATTTATTTTGGAGCAATGAGCAATTCTTATATAAATGCAATAAAATCATTATGCTCAAACTATGAGAGAGAAAATTAAGGATAATTTAAGAAATCAGTCTTAGCTTGTTTCTGTACAGAGATGGTATTATTTATTTTCAAAGGAAACCCGCGAGGATTCCCCTGGTGTGCAAGATGTGCCTGAATACTCTTGATCAGCTTCCTGCTCACTTGAAGAGGGCGTGTATGAAGCACGCCACGGCAGAAGAGATCAGGATGGCCTCTCAACAGGCGAGGGAGGACATGATGAATCACCTGAAGAACGGGGTCATCAAGGATTACCACAGAATAGAGATCGTGTCTGGTGAGGCAAACAGGATAGTGGTTGTAAGACTGCTAGAGTCCTTGGGCCTTTTTGTACATGGGAAGCCTGAAGACACATCGGCAAGGTGAGATATTTTTAATCTGTAAGGCTTCTGTAGTTTCTTTTTGAAATCATTGTTACAACATATTATGTAAAAGCATGTTGAAAAGAATCTACCTGCATTCCAGCGGCCCTGAGCAAGAGGCCGCTGTCCAGGAGGAAGAGATGCCAGAGGCTGCTCTAGAAACTGAAACAGAAGCGGATAAGGAAGGGGAAGATGTGAGCTCTGAAGAACTCTATCAGCAGTAAGACTTTTTTATTTTTCAGATGTATCTATTTTTTACTAAAATTCTAATTTGTCTTATAGGTATAAAATGTTTAAACCGGTGTTTTATATCCTTACAGGCCCTGAGTAGTTAAAAAGTATCAGCAGGCCGGAAGAGAGTGGCCCAAGCTGGACTCTATAGAAAGCACTCCCTGGATGCTCCTCTCCTGATTGGATTCAAACAGTACCTTACCAAGGATCTGGGAGTGGCAAATTATTCTCAGGAGGTATTTATTTTTTAAAGGCATTTAAAATTAAGCAATGGTATCTTCATTGTAAATGTTTTTATTTCTTAGCTTAAAATTCACCCATGTGAAATGATGTCAGCCATAAACATCATGACTCTATATTTCCTACCTGAATCTATTCTACTTAAATTATTACATTATACACAATTTGAGTTCATTTTAAAAAGTAAAAGGTAATGAAAGGAATGCATTTTCATAAGAAAGATAATACCGATATGCATGTGATAATCTTCCTTATATCATGTAGTGCATCATTTGGACACTTTGTGGGCTTCAAATACAAAGAAAATCATGTTCTATGGTACAAGATAAATACAAAACTTAAGCTTCTTTATAAAGCATAAGCAATCATTTATTACATCGCTTCTTGAATTAAATCTTTTGACAAGAGGTAAGACTTCTGTTACATTTAAACCCATGTTTAGCTGTGTTTTTTAGATTTAACTGAACCAATTTCTGTGTGTGATAATGTCCTTGAATTCTGACAACATCACACTAAATTACATGATATAAAACAGCTAATGTTTCTAGAGATAAAGTTTCTGAGATGCTTCTAATTACTTTTTATTACCAGGGACAGTTTAATTCACCTTGTACAGTACTGTAAGACCAAGATGCTTTTTTTAAAAGTTATTTAACATTTTATAGAACTTTGTCTACTATGGCAACATGATGTGCTTGGTGAAACTTGGAAAAATACTGCTTGGCCACTTATCTTAAGATAAAGATAGGATAAAGGTTTATCTTTTGCACCTACCTGACCCCCAGGGAAGGCCAATGCTTTCTAAGTTGATGGTTCCCTACAGTAGACTGTACTTTAATTTCAAAGGTAATGTATATTGACCCAAATCAGTTTTGGAATCCAATCTACTGACGAGATGGATTCCAAATATCAAAATATTTGGAATCCATCTCGTCACATCTCGTTTCACAAAATATCGTATTTTATCTAGTAAAATACGATCATTTGTGAAACAGGCAAATGACTGTCTCAGGGGCCCATTTCTCATTGTCAGACACATGTATGCAATGCTTTCACTGTGCATTGAGCAATAGGGATCAAAAACAGAATGGAAACAGACATGGAAACCAACGAGGATGGGATTTGAACCCATGCGTGCAAAGCACAATGGATTAGCAATCCATCGCCTTAACCACTCGGCCACCTCGTCAACAAAACTGGGCTGTCCCAGCTGGGTTGGCGCGCTCCAGATGATCTTTTTCTTTTTTTTCCCTCGTACTCGAGGGTCATTTTCCTGTTCCACATGCGGTTTCAACATTTTCCTTGGGAGATGTCAAGCCAGCAAGCCACTGCTGTGGTTCAGTGGCCAGCGTGGAGTTCAGTGGCCCTGTTGTACACAGAAAGCAAATTGAGCTCCTTGGACATGAAAAGTTCCAGATAAAAGCCATTTGTCATCCTTTCTCTTGGTGTCGATGTTGCTATTGTATGTAAAGGTGGCAACTTGCTCAGCGAGCAGGCGGAGCACACACCGAATGCAGATGTGTCTGAGTGGTGTGTCCAAGTGGCTGCAAAAGGACAGCACTCCCGGGGCGCTCTGGCTTAGTTGGTTAAAGTGCCTGTCTAGTAAACAGGAGACCCTGGGTCTGAATCCCAGTGGATAACCGCCTATGGCTAGACTTAATTAAATGCAAGTATTCATTTCCTGTCTTTAACACGACTTGTTTTTCTTAAAATGGATGCAACTTGCAAAACATGAAATACAAACCTTGCTAATCAGCGCTAGCAGCTGGCAAAAAAAAAAGAAGTTAGCAATGTTTTTTTTCTTTAACCTTAACCCTGCTAATGGAGAAGAGTTAAACAACCGAGTCTATGCAGCTTAAACGGTGCGCACGTCGGGTTCTTAGCTGAAAGGGTGGTAAATCACGCTCACCCGAGTCCTTAATCTTTTAAAGAGGATACAAAATTGAACCTAGTCGCCACATCACATACATCCTGTTCAATGATAAAAAGGTAACATCTATCCTCGCTCCAGAGTAAATCTCACGTTGAGGGCATATTTTTTTTTCACTTTACCGTGAATCGGGCTTGGCTGCACAGAGGAGAGAGCAGAGCAATGAGGTCACGGGGACAGGGGAGTCACACGCTGGTGGTTTGAATACGCGGAAGATCACTGAGGGATCCACAGTATATGGACCCTCCGTGCGCCATCAGTCCGCACTCCGGACTCTGAATCCTGCCATCCGAGTTAAGATCTCGGCAGAACCTGAAGCGCAGTTCCTTCTTAAAACGTAATCTGGTGAGCATTTCTAGAATCGTACTTGTATAGATGCAGCCTTTAATGTGTTGCTAGGTTAAAATTGATGACTTCTTGTATTTCAGTAGGCAACTGCCCTCTTGATTTCAGATTGAATTTCTTTATTACAGGGGCGCTTTTATGATGACAGAGTCATGTTCAGGTACTTTGCTTGATGGAGGAAGCTCATTTCGGACTCTGTGATCTGCTCACCTGGAAAGGTCTGCTGTACTACTACAAGAGAGAAGTAGAGTCTGGAAGAAGGGACAATTTTATGATGCTTTGGAAGGTAGTTTTTTTTTCTTTGAAATCGAAATGAATCAGAATATCAGAGCAAAAGACAAACTCTTGGTTTGGTTTAAAGAGATATGGTTTTAAAACAGACAAAATGTAGAAAACAGGTGTTTCTCACTTTTGGAAAAGAATGGACCGGGGGTATTTTACTAGTTGCAGTGCTGAGCTCACCGGGTTGCAGTCCTGCAGTGTTGCACCAGGGTCAGTGGTGCAATGGATAACACGTCTGACTACGGATCAGGAGATTGTAGGTTCGACTTTTGCCTGGCTCGGGTCGTTTTTAAACGCATCAGGCTACTCCCTAAGTAGCCTGTGCTACTTACTGTATTGTAATCGTACCCAGTAAGAGATTTCCTTCATGTAAATGAACTGCACCTGACAGCTTTAGAAAAACACCTGGGCTCAGTACGGTGCTGAGAGCTCAGTGTTGCTGTTGTTCTAATTAGCACGCACTGCATCGGCTATGAACCCGAACTTTTCAATTATTCCGATCAGTAAATCAACACGTAGTCCACATGAAAGGTAGAAATATTCTCTTGTCTGTCTCTTGTTTGTATAGAACTGAATGTCCCTGACAATGTACTGTTAGTTTTAATTGAAGAACGGCATTTGTGTTCAAATATACCAGACAAGTTTACGTAACTGCTCATGCGACACTCAGTTGTAATTAGTCAAGAAATAAAGTCGAACAACAGCTGCGGGTTTGATTCTGAACGTATGAGATTGCAGCGCCTTTTACTTCCATTGACAAATGATAGAGATTCGAAGAGAGATCCTTCAGACCAGCAAGCAAACCCTCGGCTATTTCGGTTTTCTATCTAGGCAACGTTGGTGTCTGCATTAGCATACATGAAAGCGTGATGCAATTTCTGTGGCTACATTTGTTGCACGTCATGCACAGTAAGAGTGTTTCTAACACCAAATAAAAAGTCAACAATTAGCGATCACGCCTTCTCCTCAGTTAACCCACTGAAACCCTTGCTGTTAACAGTTCTTTACTGCGTGCTTTACGAGCACCTACATATCGTGTCGGTTCTTTCAGCTTTATTCATTAGGTTTTCAAAGGCATAAGTAGAGCACCAGAGGTGCGAACGCAGAGTGTGTGGTAATCTGAAGAACTGCTTTCCATGGCAGCGGGTCCAAGCGATTTAGCGTTTTTATAGTACCGGGAAAGGAGAAGCGGCACTTTGCCTTTGCCGCGCAGGCACAAGGTGACGTGCGGCAGACGCCGGAGTCAGCAAGTTCCGAACCTGCGCGGGGAGTCCCCAACGCATTTCGAGTCCATCGCCTTAACCACTCGGCCACGACAAAAGCGAGTTTGCTGCCGCCGCATTCCTCCTATAATCTAACACGGAGTGCGAGGTGGCTGCGGAAACCTTTTTAAAGTCGCTCTCCGTTAAAAAAAAAAATACCTTTCACAAGATTCGTGCCGGCAGACAGACACGCCTCAGAGGGTTTAAGGCTGGCTTCACGTTCAAATGATAAAGTCCCCCAGTCCGGATGTCAAAATGCAACTTTGGCAGACAGAAAAAACATCAACAAACCACAAATGTGGAAAAGGATTTTACAAGCTGCACCACACTGCACTTTCAAAAGCATTTACATTCGTGTTAGACGCAGGAATTGCCTTTGATTTGCGCGCTTACGAACGCCATGGAAAACGAAACAAAACTAAAGCCCTCAGCTCCTGCACTTGATTATAATGCCGTTACGTGTCGAAGCAGGAATTTACGTCATCCTACCACTGCAACACGGGGAATAGAGGGAAATGAGCACAAGCTACGAATTGTCTCTAAACAGTCCCTACAGTTGTAAGACGCCTGGAAGCGTGCACCCCCATCATTAATCTTTGCGCATCTGTGCAAGGTAAACTCTGGAGCAGTCTCTGAAACGGCTCAAAGGAAACACGTGATTGATTCCATGTGCATCTGGGGTTCATTTCTTATTTACATTTAATTCAAGGGAAAGGCTTGGGTCAGTTCCAGACAGCCTCCAACAGCGAGATTCAAGCGTCCCACCTTCAGCCCAATCTGCGCCGCCAGAACGCCAATGGCTCCTCTGGTCTCCGGGGTGCGGTTGTGACTCCGTAACCTAAAGTGTTGGTGGCAGACAAATGGAGACTAACAGGTGATGTCCTAGGACATGACTACATTGTGACACTCGGTGGGGATGGTGACCATTGCTTGGAAAAGAGTGCGAGGCCCCTTTAGAAAAACATTTTGTTAACAGGCATTCTGCCTCAGCCTAAACACCTATAGCTTGCAAAGCACATGCTATTAGACAGGCACCTCTGCAAGACCTTAAGAGTCTCTTAAACTAGTGATAGAAAGGTGTTCCCAATGGGCGATGTTCGGCTTTCAAATCATCTCTCCGTGGAAGCGCCGAGATGCAGCTGTTTAAGGCTTAGAAGCAGCTGACTGTTTCACTACCTAGCTGATCACTGTCAGTCAGGGAGCTCAGAGGTGAAAAGCCTGTCTGAGAGACAATTCGTCGTCGATCAGTTCAATATGTTCCGTACCAGCTCGGCGCACCTGAGATCATCTTGGTAGCCGTGTAGCTCAGATGAGTGAGAGCGTGTGTGTGTGTGTACCACCGTGATTGGATGCCGGTCCTTCTCAGGTCACAGTAAACCTTCTGCTGCCTAACTTCCCTAATTTTGGGGATCCCTTTGAAAAAGCAAAGGAAAAAAAAACTGGCTCTCATCAGCGTGATTGACCCTACCCAGTATGCCCCAGTGGCCTAATGGCTAAGACACTGGCCTCCTAAAACAGGGATTGTGGGTTTGAGTCCCATCTGGGGTGCTCCTGTCCCATTTTGAGCGTACAAATGTCCTTGTGATTTGCAAAGCTACAACCCCACCTTACTCAGTGAGCGTCTCTGCTTTTCTCTCACATACAGTTGGGAGAAAAACTTTTGTAAACAGCCCTTCGGAATGATGTGGATTTCTGCATGAATGGCTCCTAACATGTGATCTTATCTTTATCTAAGTCATAATAATTAATAAAGAGAGTCTGATTTAACAAACAACACACGCCCAACATTTGACATTGCTGTTTCTTTATTGACCAAATGGTTTAAACAATCAAGGTCATTGATGGAAAAAGTACGTGAACCCTTATATTAAGGAGCTAGTGGAACCTCCTTTATGACAAAAACCTCAATCCCCACTTTCTGTAGCGGCTGGTCAGACCTGAGCAGCGGTTAGGAGGTATTTTGGCCTATTCCTCTATGCAAAACTGTTTCAGTTCATGTATATTTTTGGGATGTCTTGCGCTGAACGGCCTGCTTCAGATCACGCCACAGCACTTCAATGGGATTGGGGTCAGGACTCTTACTTGGCCATCCCAAAATATGGAATTTCTTCTGTTTCAGCCACTCTGTTGTTGATGTACTCCTTTGTTTTTGTCATGCTGCATGACCCAGCGTCTTTCGAGTTTTAGATCACAGGCAGACACCCTGACATTCTGCTGTAGAATTTCCTGATACATCTTTGAATTCATCGGTCCCTTGATGATTGCAAGCCGTACAGCCTCCGCCATGCTTCCCAGGTGGGATGAGGTTTTGGAGTTGGTATGCAGTGTTTTGTTATCTCCAAACATAACGCTGTGCACATTTACCAACAAGTTCAACTTTTGTCACGTCTGTCCACAGAACATTGTTCCAGGAGTTGCTGTGGAACATCCATGTGGTCTTTAGCAAACTTGAGAGGGGCAGTGGTGTTTTTTTTGGGGGGGAGAGCAATGGTTTCCTCCGTGGTGACCTCGCATGATCACCACTCCTGTTCAGATTTCTTCTTATGGTGGACTCATGGACACAGACGTAAGACAAAGTCAACCACCTGTTCGCTAGATCCCATACCCACTCAGCTAGTCAAAGATTCCCTCGAAGGACTGGCAGGACCTATAATTAGTATGATGAATGCATCGCTTGCGTCAGGCGTTGTACCTGATCAATTTAAGGTAGCGGTTGTTAGACCGCTCCTTAAGAAGTCAAATTTGGATCCACAAGTTCTAAACAACTACAGGCCTGTCTCAAAGGTCCCATTTCAATCTAAAAGTTTTGAGAGAATAGTTGTTGCCCAACGTCAATCGTATCTGGATTCAAATAATATACTTGAGAAATTTCAGTCTGGTTTCTGAAACAGCATTAACAAGAGCCTTAAATGATATTCTCTTAGCTACTGATGCGCGGAATGCAACAGTGCTAGGTTGCAACAGAGCTAGGAATGCAAACGTTAGGTTGCGCTTCTTCATGCTGCATGGTCGGCATGAGTGGAGCTTTTTAAACGTCTGTACTTAGTGCGCCTCATAAGAAATCGTTTGTCCCCGTTCAAAAGAGATTGTGCGATGTCCTGCAGCGTTCGCAAAACAAACCTTTGACAGTTTGAAAAGAGGAATTTATTCTGCTTCCTGCGCGTGCAGTAGTTACAAAGTTGAACGTCTTTACACGATCTGCTGCAGTTTTCAGTGGGCGGGCTTTGTCAGATGGCTTGGAAAAACGCACTGTGTTTCGGCTCGGGAAACATCATGAGCAGTGTCCTGCATGTTTTCTGTGTATAGCTGTCTTTTAACGCATACAGAATTCATTCGAAATCATTGATTTCTCCAATTAACAAAGGTCCCTTAAAGGATGAGTCAAAGTAACGTCTAATCGGATTGGTTTCCTTAGAGCTGGTTCAGAGTTTGCTCAAGAGTTTACCTTTCACAGATGCGCAAAGAAGAATGTTGGGGGTGCACGCTTCAAGGCGCCTTACGGCTGTAGGGAGTGATTCGAGACGATTCGTGGCGTGTGCTCATTCCCATATACCGTACGCCCCGGGGTGCAGTGCTAGGATGACGTACAATACCGCTTGGGCACGTAACGGCGTTATATGCAAGTGCGGGACGTGAGGGTTTTCGTTTGTTCGTTTTGTTTTGCTCTGCTTTGCTTTGTTTTGCTTTCCATCGCGTTGGTAAGAGCGTAAATAAAAAGGCGATTCCTGCGTCTACCACTAATGTAAGAGCTATTTCAAGTGCGACGTGGTGCGGCTTTTCAAATGCTTGTGGGCATTTCTCTGTTGTTGATTCTTTTTTTGTGTGTAACAAAGTGGCATTTTCATGTCCGGACGGGGAGACTTTATCATTCCGACATGAAGCCACCCTTAAGTCCTCTGAGGCGTGTCTGTCTGCAAGGCTTGTATTTTGGAAATGTTTTTTTGAAACGGAGAACGACTTTGAAATAGGCTTCCGCCGGCGCCTCGCGATCCAGGTAAGATTGTAGCAAGAACGCAGCGGCAGCGGGGCTTGCTGTAGTCGTGGCCGAGTGGTTAAGGCGATGGACTAGAAATCCATTGGGGTCTCCCCGTGCAGGTTCGAATCCTGCCGACTACGTTGCCCACCTCCAGTCGGTGTGTTTCGGCACAAGCAAGGAAGTGCGCCTCTTTGCTGTTCCTGGTGGTTTTAAAACGCCCAATCGCTTGTACCCGCTGCCTTGGAAATAAGTTCTTCAGCGTCCGCGAATGGCATTTTGCAGCTGGAAGCAGATGTCGACGCGTTTTGCACAGAGCACCAAAAAAGCGTCTTTTTTGAAGGCCCAGGCACTGAGCATTGGTAGTTTAGTGGTAGAATTTTCGCCTGCCGTGTGGGAGGCTCGGGTTTGATTCCCGGCCAATGCAGTGGCTTTCGCAGCAAGCGGCTGCATCACTTGCAACTCGCAACTGAAAACCCACTGAAGCTAAGCAAGTGTGAGCCAGGTCAGTACCCGGATGAGGGTAAGCTACAGGGAAAAACAAAGCTTCCAGCTTCCAGCTGGAAGCGGTGTTAATGGTGCCGGCGGGGGGGCGCTCACCCTGAGGTCTGTGCGGGTCCCAATGCCCCAGCATAGTGACGGAGACGCTGTGTTGTAAAAGGGCGCTGTCTTTCGGATGAGATGTAAAACCGAGGTCATAGTGCTCTGTGGTCATTAAAAATGACCACCAAAACCTTTGACAAAAGCTCTTGGTAATTGATGGTCTTCAATAATGCTTCTCCTTTAGGTACATTTTAAATCAGCTGAAAAATGCTGTGAAATGGGGGGACACTTCAGGCCAGTGTAGGATTTGGGTTACAAGAACCATGAAACTGCACGAGAAAGCCCGTACACTGAATTACACGGCTTTCTATTCAAAGGAGGGCAAAAGAAATTCCCTGAGTTCGATTTTTTGCACCACAGAGAGGAGCACTGTCGTGAGGCCGGTTAGCTCAGTTGGTTAGAGCGTGGTGCTAATAACGCCAAGGTCACGGGTTCGATCCCCGTACGGGCCAGGTTCTTTTCTCCTCTCTTACCAAAGCTGTTAGGTTCCTTTCCGTGGTGAAATGGGTTGTCATGCAACGCTGCCACATAGTGCCGACAGACAAGAGTGTTGCGGGAGAAGAGAAAAGTGTTTGAAGATTTAAGTGTCTTAGGTGGAGCCAAAATCAAGTGTCACAAATGCAAGTGGTTGGATTTCCAATGTTTAATATGGTAAAAATAAGCAGAAGTTATCTGCCGGTCATGGCACAATCCATGCATTTGTCAGATACTGTAAAGTGGTGTCGAACTGGAGCCTCACCATTTGCATATGTGAGGCTCCAGTTATACATTGAGTGTCACATTAAATGACAAAAATGAAGAGAGTTAAAACAGCTGGAGAGGTTTTCTTACAACTTTTGAGCTGACACAGTTTTGGAAAATGTTTCCTTCACGCTGCACTGTACAACATAGGCAGCCAAGAGTCTCCAAAACAAAACAGAATTGACAGATAGGAGAAAATTCCCACTCGTCCTGAAGTTCCCAAAATCCAGCACTGAGCGTAAACAAAGTGTCTAAGTAGCGTGGGAATGCTAACCCTAACCCTAGCTGGAGTTTGAGCAATCCAGCACTGAGCGTAAAAAGATGAGTCAAAGTAATGTCTAATCGGATTAGTTTCCTTAGAGCTGGTTCAGAGTTTGCTCAAGAGTTTACCCAGTGGGCATTGATTCGTCGAATATACGTATATTCACGGCGAAAATACGGCTATACGTATATATACGTCGCCTCGACGTATAATCAACGTCGAATTACAACCGTAAAATCGACGACATTAATAAACGCATATATAACGTCGAAAACACATCTAACACAGTGCCTGAGGCTTTTTACTGTACGTATCGTGTGTGCCGCAACTAGGAGTATACGGCTCTCTTCACAGTGTACGAAGTAAATTATTTTCGCAGTAATTAATTTACACGTGTATAATAAATATAGTAAATATAATAAATTAATTACTGCGAAAATAATTTTCTTCGTAAATCCTGCAATCCAGATGATTGGGGCATTGGTGCATGGCTACAGTCTGTGCTAGGAACCTGGAGAGGGTCTCTGGTTCAATACATATTTGTGGGTCTGGTATTATTCGTTATGATCATATCGTTAATATCCTGTTTGAAAAACATGTGGACTAAAGCTGCTGCTTCTGTGCTAATTGTACGCCCTGAAGGGATCATGAAGGTCAAAAAATGATTTCATGGGAAAGGTTCTCTTATCTAGTGGCAGAACCTGATGGGTAGAACAATATAGTTTTAAGGGGGGTTACCCTTGGGAGTGATTCCCCTAGATGCAAATGATTATTGTGGTTTGTTTGTTCATAATAAGATGTTTTGCAGGAACGGAACAAAGAGAAATTTTACAACTTCAGCTAGAATTGTTCTGCAAAACGTCACAGCTGAGGCAGGGGAACAATGTGTAGATTTTTCTAAGAGTTATTACCCAGTTGTTGACCAATCTGTTGACCAATGTTGACCAAAAAAGTCTAGGATTATGCTGGGCTCCAGCCCACAGGGATTTACCTGTGCTGTAAGAACTAATGAGTGAATAAGGAGACTGGATTCTGGTGAAAGACTTCAGGAAAAAGAAATGGTGTTCACTCAGGTGGAGGGGGCTGTACCAGGTGCTGCTGACCACTGCCACTGCTGTGAAGGTCACAGAAATGGTGCCCTGGATTCATGCTTCCCACTGTAAAAAGGTCACAAACGAACTGAGCAAAGCGCAGGAGTGATGTCTCCACAAGGACAGATGGGGATAACCTGCTTGGGACTGATGTGCACAGCCTTTTTCCTTTTTATGTAGAAGCCTGTCACCACCCCAAAAGAGGAAGAATCTAAACACGAAGCCTCTTTGTATACAAACTGGCTGAATGAAACTGATAATGAGGGGGATATGAGTAATTTGTGGTATAAATTTATAAATCATACTGTAAAGTTAAAGAAATTTAATGCATCTTGTTATATATGTGCTTTAATGCCTCATTCTACAGCCTCACCCATGCGACTTTTTATGAAATGTACTCTTTTATTAATATCACGTTAGAAGGCTTAGACGCTATCAAACAAGAATTAAGGGGAGTTAGATTAATGGCACTTCAGAACAGGTTCGTGCTGGACCTTCAAAATGCAGCATCTGGAGGAGTCTATGCTTTAGTAGGAGACTCCTGTTGTACATATATTCCAGCTAATGACTATGATTACGGAAATCTTACGCTCGCTATTCAGCATTTGAAAGAACTAAAAGACAAGGTGAATAAAGAGAGAGGCATAAAAGATACACCGGCTTTTCTCTCCTGGTTAGAATCACTGTTTGGGCCAGGGGGAACGTTTTTCTTTTAAGTTACTAACACCGATTATAGGGGCTGTGATACTTGTCTTCCTGTTTTTATGTTGCTGTATGACATGTATTATTCCAATGCTTCGAAATATGGAAATATGGTACCTAGGGGGATAAACTGTTCATCCTTCCAGTCTGGAGAATTGGCAGCTGTCTGACGTCAGTAAGTGATCCTTAAAAAATTAATAGTTCCATGACAGTGTGCATCACCAGAAAATCAATTTCAATTCATTAAAACTCTTGTTATCCTTCTGATCATTGAAGTGTCATTGCCCCAGCACTGTATACTCTTACTTTTGACGCCTGTCTGAAGTTGGATCCATTTCTAAGAATGGTGACTCACATATCCTCATGCTCAACTTTGGCTCAACCACACAAACTATGAAGATAATCATCTGCTTTTGCTCCAAGATTTATGTTACTAGGCTCTCTCCTGGGGATCCTCGTGTTCAAACATTGCCCTTATTGTGGATGATCCATGACAGAATTCAGGGAATTCAGAATTCTGATACCTCAGCTCAGATTCTGACTGGGCAGACTGTCATTGCCTGGTGTGAATGTGTGCATATCTGTTTTTGTGCATGTTCTGTGGCCTGTTGTACAGTACATCACAAATGAAAGGGAAATGGAAAACTAAAATAAGACTCAAGTGTTTTATCTTTCATTAACAGTGTTTCATTAGTATCTGTGCTAGATCCTGTCATCCACTGCTTACCATGACAGGCTCTAGCACAGGATAGCAGCTAATACATTTAAAAATCTCACTGCACAATGTTGTATATTCAAGGGCTGATCTTCTGTACTTTTTCTTTCACTTTTCATTTCCAAGAAACTCAGTCCTGCCAGGAATAATCTGAGAACAAAATCAATCTGAGTGAAAATCTAAGCAGAGGAAGATTGTTTTACAGAGTCAACAAGGTCTAATTCAAGGTCATCAGCACTAACAACATTCTCTCTGGAGACAGGCGATAAGAAAATTGAAAGTGTGTATTGTTACTGTCACGACCACCAGGCAGTCAAGACCAAAGCGTAAGCAAGCTAATCAGCCCCAGCAGCGGGTGATTATTAACAAACGCCGCCGCACGAGTTAAACCACCTGCGCACACTCACTGTGCGGTGCGCACTGCTATTTAAACCATCTTTACCTGCTTCCCACTGCTCGGTATTGAGTCTACTCCTTGAGAGCTCTACCTGGCGTTTTTCCCCGTACCTCGTTTATTCTGGATTTTGGATTCCCCTTCTGCCTTTTCGACTTTGCACCTCGCCTCTCGCCTCGGACTGTCTGCTACCGGAGAACTTCCTGGATTACGACTTGCCTTTCGCCTTTTGACTACGACCTTGCCTCTCGTTTTGGTTTGTTCGCCTGCCTCATCTATCACCCGTGCCTGCGTCTGCACATGATCCGTGTATCTTCCCACCAGGGATTCCTAACAGTTACATAACAGCAGAGACTATGAGTTATGCTATCATGAGAGTGGTGATGGATTTTTTTCATTGCTTAGTTTTGCAGGTTCTGTACATTTGAACATTCAAAGTGACTAAAGTAAAGGAGTTTTCCCTTTTTACCACATAATTCCCAAAGATCAACACTAATAGAAAGCCTAATTCCAGCCAAGATTCAATTACTGTCTCTCAGGCATCCCAGCAGTGGATTTCATGACTTCAGACAGCCATCTTTATCAGTGGAGAACTCAATGCTCTGAGGTTTACTGGCAGAGTCTCACACTGGGTAATATGTTGGTAAATAATGTCCTATGGAATTCTACTATTGATAAATTCTACTATGGAACTGCGATGTGTCCTGAAAAAATCTTCTATGATAGTGGTACAGTCCATCACACCCCACCTACAGCCTTTAAAAGAGAAAAAAAAATTCTGATATTATGGTGGAAAAAGAGCCCTGGAATCTTTGTAGAAGGACAAAAGATGGAAAGAATGGGCAGTGTAACCATGGCGAAGAGAAGGGAAATATTGGAGAGAGCTTTTTTCATACACTTTTTATCATTGTTTTTCCAGCCCAACAATGATCAACAAATATGGGCAGGCATCCTGTGCCAAATCCAATCTACCTTTCTTCCAAGCATACAGGAATGTCAGTGAATTAAATATTGACATATGAAAATACCTAAAAATATGCAATCACACATATGCAGTTTGAGCAAACATAAGACAATACCCAAGTACCACAAACTACCAGGCATCATTAGCAGTTCAGGTGGGGAGCTGTGTCAGCATGCGTAGGCTGCAAAGGAACAAGTAATAGGTCTATTCCATGCTTAAAAGAGAAGAAAGAAAACACAACATTTCAGCCGTGGAGCCCTCACACCTGAAGAAGGCTCCACGGCCGAAACGTTATGTTTTCTTTCTTCTCTTTTCATCTAGTGTCATTAGCCAGTTCCTGTCAAAATAAAATAGAAATGGATAACATTCTAGAGAGAGTTTGAAATACCAAGGTACAATTTAAACCATATTTCTTCCACTACAACCACAATATTTTGGAGAGCCTATTTTCGCTGAGCCTAACTGTTCTGGCATGCCCGTTAGCCTCCGTCCTGCTTCAGCAATGAATGCAACGGGGCACATTCTGAGGGAGATGCAGTCAATCAGGTTGCAGGAAAACCACGCTATGCTTTTTTTTGAGATCCTGAAAAGGACAGAGGGGCCATGTATATGTGTGCAGCTGGATATGTAATTGCAGGTGGCGTAGCAAATTCTGCTGAAGCCCCACTGCCTGGTGTGGACAGTAGCTGTGCATGTTGCAGCAGAATTGTGCATGTGAGATCAAGGGGGCATGTCATGTGTTTGAGCACTTCACTCCCTTCCGGAAGCACGTGATTCCCTGAGTCCAAAAAATTTGTAAGTTCTTTGGATGACCTGTGGATCGATCTTTCACGATGAAGAATTCCTTAAGAAGAATAGATCTCGGCCCACCATCCCAATGCCTCCATCTCAAAACAGCAACCTCCCACTGCCCTTAGTCTGCAAGGCAGTCCTTTCAAGTGCGATGATGACGCCGGGACCTTCGTTGCCTATTGTACGAGCTGAACTTTTGTGCTCATCAATTCAACGCTCTTTCCATCAACTCATCTTCTCTTTTGACGCTTCGTGTTTTGTGCTCCTTTGACTATCGGCATATCGGGTGACTGCAAACACTGAAGTTCTTGCTTACGGAGTGTGGAATAGTGTTTTCAAGTGATCGCTGTTCTGTCATGTTGACGCCGAGTGAATCTTTCTTTGGCAACATGGGCAGGCTGACAGCAGCGCGAGCGAAAGTAATGGCAAATTTCTTGACTTATTTCTGAATGTGAATGTTCTTTAGAAAAGGGATGCGGCGTTGCTTCTCCCCCGTGTAAAGGTCACGCATTCCAGACGTGGTTATGAGCGAACAGTTGCCGCAAGTGTTTGAAAAGAGCAAGAGAGGAAGCAGCCCTGCCCCGTGTGAGGATCAAACTCAGGACCTTCAGATGATGAGACTGACGCGCTACCAACCACGCCAACGAGGCCACCTGCAGTACACAGCCGGAAAGTTTGCCTCATGGATTTCAGTCGCCCGTTCCCTAATCTTTAGACGCCCTCTGCTGGATGTTGCATTTGCCTTTTGAGCTCACCGATACTTTTTTGGTCTGTTTCTGTTGCGAGTCTGTTTTTCAGATCTCACCTAGCACAAGTCTCTCTGGCTGAAGTGGCCTCTCTGCTTCAGCATCGTGCCCTCACTCAGCCATTAAAAACGTCACTCGGACTTCTGACATGCTGACATGAAATGTCAAGAGAGAGTGGCGGAGACGCTTAAGGCAGAGAGAAGATGAAGAGGGGGCGTGGCTGCGAAATGATTGACAGCTGCATGACGCTCTCCATGCAAGGCGTGACCACAGGCTAAAGGACACCTTTCGGCACATCAAGCTCTAAGCACACACCTGGAGGACGTGGGAAATGATCCCGCTACCTCTCGCATGCAAAGCGAGCGCTGTACCATGCAAGCTAACCCCCCTCCCTGGTGCTCATGCCTCGGTGTCGCCTAGTGCCGCTTGTTCCCCTCTTACCGGGTGCAGTTCACTGCCCTTCGTCTGCAAGCCAGTCGTGTAATTGCGGCTTTCTTGACTTATTGATGAAGGTCTGACTGGACGAGCGAATGACGCCTCTCCCCCGTCCTCAAGCTGGCTGACAGAATAAAATGGAAAGTGCTGCCGTGGCTCATTGGTTTAGGGGTATGATTCTCGCTTAGGGTGTGGGAGGTCCTGGGTTCAACTCGTGGATGAGCCCTTGTGTGTTCTTTTTGTCCTCGTCCACAAGACTGGGAACTGATATCCACATCACCTTGCAGCATCTGCTTATGGCAAACGATGGAATGTGACTAATGACTGAACGAGCCTGGTGAATACTCATCACGTGGCACAATGAGAGCGTGCAGTCAGCTGTCCAAGGCAGCAACCTCATTGCTCGTTCAAAAGAACATGTACTGAAAACTCATCACCACTATGTCGTAAATGAGCACCGCGATCGCTTGTTGTCATGCGTCCTTACTTGGGAAATGCAGAAGCAAAAACTGCCCTCTCTCAGCCACCGAAACGTGTGCGGCTCGCCTTGCACTCTCTGCGCCTCGCATATTTATGGAGCTGTCTGCTCTTCTTTCTGTTGAAGTACGCAAGTTACGGGGCGTACTGCAGACTATGATGTGCTCAATGACAGCTTTCAAGATTTGAAAACTATGAGCTTGATGGCTCAAGTCGAACGAATGTGGTTGTTACGCAATTGATGATCAAACGCACGTATTCTAACGATTCGTGAGAGTATGTTCTAAAGGTCCCTGGCTCGATCCCGGGTTTCGGCATTTTGTTTCATCGCGCCCTTTGTTCCTCTCTCCAGCGCCCTCTGCCTAAAGTGACGCGTCCCTTTCTCAGCCCGAAACGCAAGCGAGAAACCAGCAGCAGTCCCTACAGGTTTCTGTAGTGTAGCGGCTATCACGTTCGCCTAACACGTGAAAGGTCCCCGGTTCGAGACTGGGTGCAAACAGCCTCTTCTTGCACGCTCCTGCACTTCACAGAGGTCTTGAACCACCAGTCATTTGTTCCCAACGTATTTCCGGTGCCTTCATGCACTCTTGTACCAAACGCACGTTTTTTCTGTACCTGGAGCCGATCATTTGCAATTGGGCTATCCCGACAGACCAAGACGAGCTCTGTCGGCTCAAAAGCAGCGCAACACCTGCGAGAACAACAGTGAGCCCAAGATCTAACCAAGAATCGACTCCAGAAACAGGGCTTGGCGCATTGTTCCATACTCCGACCACTCTTGGTGTAAACAGGTCCCTCCTGGTCTCTGCATGAAATGCACTTTCCTGCGTTTGCTTTGGTGTAACTGGCTTCCCATGCATGGGCGAATGTGAAGAAGATCCTTAGTAAGTCATTGAAGAAACCCGAGAAGAGGTCGGAGTGGCCTCTGTCGTTCATCAACGATCCAGTCAGGCAGTACTCCTCTGTAAAGCGCCGTTCGTTCACATCGATTGGCTTTTCTTTGCCTTCATTCATGCAAGTAGTAAAAGCAGACGCCCCTATTCTGCCGTGACCCGGATTTGAACCGGGGTTGTTGCGGCCACAACGCAAAGTACTGACCACTATACGATCACGTCGAGTTACCGATACACGCGTGGCAGGGCGGAAAAGGCTGTGCTCTCTTCGTGTGACATAATTCGGGAAAGTCCTGACGTTGCATTTCAACTGAGCCCCAGTATACATCGACCCTTCGACACTCTGAGTGACAACTCTCTTGCGTGTTTTCTCATATTTATGTAGTTTGCTTGCATGATGCCCGGAACAGCAGGGTTGTGCACTCCCATATGGTCTAGCGGTTAGGATTCCTGGTTTTCACCCAGGCGGCCCGGGTTCGAGTCCCGGTATGGGAACGTGTCAATTTTGCCTCCTGCTTTCCAAAAGATCAGCACTGTGTACGAAGGAGCCACATTAAAACTACTCAACGTGCAAAACGTGCGAGAAGAGGGGGCGCTTGTTTCCAGCCGAAACTTCTCGCGTGTGAGACGAGCTGACCATCGCTGCAGGAGGTGGGAGGGTCACTCTGGTAGACAGGGCTGACCTTCGGCAATAGGATTTATACTCTCCAAGATGATATTTGCACTTTCTGGAGAGGCGATTTTCTCCACTTCAGTAGCCCGATTTCGTCGATTGCGTGGAGAGGGCTGTAGAATGTGGCGCCGTCTTTCCTGCTCCGTCCATGACAGGCGTGCTGGTCTCTGGAGAGAGAGCACGGTCCATCAGCGCACCCCAATAAAGGCACTGGAAGCAGCTGAATCGCATTGGCGAAGCTCAGCGCTGGGCCGCTGGGCACATCTGACCACAGTTTCCGTAGTGTAGTGGTTATCACGTTCGCCTCACACGCGAAAGATCCCCGGATCGAAACCGGGCGGAAACAGACCAGACTTCTTCTGTCGCCACGCACAAAAGAGGATTGGGGATTCGCCTAGTGCTGTGATCGAACAGACCCACTCACCTCTTAGTGTGGCGGGATCTGCACAGTGCATGTCGCAGCGCATCCTGCTTTCACTTCAATGCGCGTCCTGATGTACCCCGGTCTCCCGCGTGACAGGTGGGGACAGGTGACAGGTCCTATACTAACGAGGAAGACATCGCTCTCTCCGACCCCCGGCATCGTGTCCCGACCCACCGTGCTGGAAGCCGACTCGTGCTGTGATTCCTTTACGGAGCAGAAATGACAACCGAGGAGCCGAGAGATCATTTCAGCATTTCGCGTCTGAACGGAAAACACAAACGACCAACTCGGAATGACTTGCTTTGGACGCTTTTCAAAGCGTTCTTTGTGCACGATAAACTGCGCCGCCTAGCAGATACAAATGGGTTGTACAACTTTGAAGTAGCAAATGGAAGAGGGCTAAGCCTCCTCTCTTTTAGCCCAGGTTCGGTCTGTCTCCCAGAATCACCAGGGCGCACGCACACACACACACCCGTGCCGTTGAAGTACTCTGCTTCATTTCTGAGGGCAACTCAACATTCACTCCTACCCCGAGTGCAGAAAAGACAGCGTCTGCAGCAACAGCAGCTCAGGTCTCTGCACAGGAGCTAAGCTGCCCCCATCTCCTCTGCTCTGCGGCTCCTACGGAGTGGAGTCCTGCCTGGAGCCGTGTTTGCAGGCGGCGGCTCCCCGCACCCTGTCTGTGCGTCGTGTCCAAGAGCTCCTGGGAGGAAGAGAGAGCCCTCCGACTCGGGGGCTTTTCCACGGTCTGTGTGAGGAGGGGCGGGTGTGTCCAGCACCTTATCGAGCGGAAGCCTGGGGCGGCGGAGAGCTGTGATCGTGCAGACCTTGAGGTGTCACCTCTTTGTCTGCTTTCCCGCCCTCCCTCCGCCCAAGCTCTGCTCCAAAGTAGCCCGGCAACCCCTCACACCTGCACGTGTCACAACCTAAGGTGTGGTCATGAGACACCCATGGGGTGTTGTTCTGTTCTTGCTAATTGTTTCCTGCCCGTCGCAGGCAGGAGTCCATGCGAGGAAGATGCGCTGGACAGAGCTCAGAGGGCGCACCTGGGTGGCTTTCCTTCTGAGTGACGTTCCTGCAACACTCTCCCGCTACTCTTGGTGCGCTCATGCCGCAACACAGGAAGGCTGGAGCAGGTGGCTGTGGGCTCTGTGCACCGCCGAAATAGCTCAGCTGGGAGAGCGTTAGACTGAAGATCTAAAGATCCCGGGTTTCGGTGTTTTGTTTCATCGCGCCCTTTGTTCCTCTCTCCAGCGCCCCCTGCCTAAAGTGACGCGTCCCTTTCTCAGCCCGAAACGCAAGTAGCAACAGTCCCTGCAGGTTTCCGTGGTGTAGCGGCTATCACGTTCGCCTAACACGCGAAAGGTCCCCGGTTCGAGACCGGGCGGAAACAGCCTCATTTTGCACGCTCCTGTACTTCACAGAGGTATTGAGCGACCGGTCATTTGTTCCCAATGTATTTCCGGTGCCTTCATGCACTCTTGTACCAAACGCACGTTCCTTCTGTATGCGGAGCCGATCATTTGCAATTGGGCTGTGCCGACAGATCAGGACGAGCTCTGTCGGCTCAATAGCAGCGCAGGACCTGCAAGAACAACAGAAAGATTAGCATCCAGCGGGGGCTTCTTAGTGAGCCCAAGATCTCATCAAGAATCGGCTCCAGCAACAGGGCTGGGCGCATTGTTCCATTCTCCGACCACTCTCGGTGTAAACAAGTCCCTCCTGGTCTCTGCTTGAATTGCACTTTCCTGCGTTTGCTTTGGTGTAACTGGCTTCCCCTGCATGGGCGAATGTGAAGAAGATCCTTAGTAAGTCATTGAAGAAACCCGAGAAGAGGTCGGAGTGGTCTCTGTCGTTCATCAACGATCCAGTCAGGCAGTACTCCTCTGTAAAGCGCCGTTCGTTCACATCAATTGGCTTTTTTTTGCCTTCATTCGTGCAAGTAGTAAAAGCAGACGCCCCTATTCTGCCGTGACCCGGATTCGAACCGGGGTTGTTGCGGCCACAACGCAAAGTACTGACCACTATACAATCACGGCAAGTTACTGATACACACGTGGCAGGGCGGAAAAGGCTGTGCTCTCTTCGTGTGACATAATTCGGGAAAGTCCTGACGTTGCATTTCAACTGAGCCCCAGTATACATCGACCCTTCGACACTCTGAGTGACAACTCTCTTGCGTGTTTTCTCATATTTATGTAGTTTGCTTGCATGATGCCCGGAACAGCAGGGTGGTGCACTCCCATATGGTCTAGCGGTTAGGATTCCTGGTTTTCACCCAGGCGGCCCGGGTTCGAGTCCCGGTATGGGAACGTGTCAATTTTGCCTCCTGCTTTCCAAAAGATCAGCACTGTGTACGAAGGAGCCGCATTAAAACTACTCAACGTGCAAAACGTGCGAGAAGAGGGGGCGCTTGTTTCCAGCCGAAACTTCTCGCGTGTGAGACGAGCTGACCATCGCTGCAGGAGGTGGGAGGGTCACTCTGGTAGACAGGGCTGACCTTCGGCAATAGGATTTATACTCTCCAAGATGATATTTGCACTTTCTGGAGAGGCGATTTTCTCCACTTCAGTAGCCCGATTTCGTCGATTGCGTGGAGAGGGCTGTAGAATGTGGCGCCGTCTTTCCTGCTCCGTCCATGACAGGCGTGCTGGTCTCTGGAGAGAGAGCACGGTCCATCAGCGCACCCCAATAAAGGCACTGGAAGCAGCTGAATCGCATTGGCGAAGCTCAGCGCTGGGCCGCTGGGCACATCTGACCACAGTTTCCGTAGTGTAGTGGTTATCACGTTCGCCTCACACGCGAAAGATCCCTGGATCGAAACCGGGCGGAAACAGACCAGACTTCTTCTGTCGCCACGCACAAAAGGGGATTGGGGATTCGCCTAGTGCTGTGATCGAACAGACCCACTCACCTCTTAGTGTGGCGGGATCTGCACAGTGCATGTCGCAGCGCATCCTGCTTTCACTTCAATGCGCGTCCTGATGTACCCCGGTCTCCCGCGTGACAGGTGGGGACAGGTGACAGGTCCACGTGACAGGTCCTATACTAACGAGGAAGACATCACTCTCTCCGACCCCCGGCATCGTGTCCCGACCCACCGTGCTGGAAGCCGACTCGTGCTGTGATTCCTTTACGGAGCAGAAATGACAACCGAGGAGCCGAGAGATCATTTCAGCATTTCGCGTCTGAACGGAAAACACAAACGACCAACTCGGAATGATTTGCCTTTGACGCTTATCAAAGCGTTCTTTGTGCATCGAACAGACCCACTCACCTCTTAGTGTGGCGGGATCTGCACAGTGCATGTCGCAGCGCTCCCTGCTTTCACTTCAATGTGCTTCCTGATGTCGAGTCGTGTGCCGTGCGGAGGCTCTGAAAGCGAGAGCAATGAAAAGGTGCACGACGCTGTGTTAGAAAACAGAGAAGTGAAAGGCAGTCCTTTCTCTAAGGAGGTAAAAGAAAAGCTACTCCCCGTCGGGGAATCGAACCCCGGTCTCCCGCGTGACAGGCGGGGATACTTGCCACTATACTAACGAGGAAGACATCACACGCTCCGACCCCCGGCATCGTGTCCCGACCCAGCGTGCTGGAAGGCGACGCGTGCTGTGATTCCTTTACGGAGCAGAAATGACAACCGAGGAGCCGAGAGATCATTTCAGCATTTCGCGTCTGAACGGAAAACACAAACGACCAACTCGGAATGACTTGCCTTTGACGCTTATATACCTCTTAGTGTGGCGGGATCTGCACAGTGCATGTCGCAGCGCTCCCTGCTTTCACTTCAACGTGCTTCCTGATGTCGAGTCGTGTGCCGTGCGGAGGCTCTGAAAGCGAGAGCAATGAAAAGGTGCACGACACTGTGAAATAAACATTAATAAACGCATATATAACGTCGAAAACATATCTAACACTAGGAGTATACAGCACTCTGCACAGTGTACGAAGTAAATTATTTTCGCAGTAATTAATTATATTTACTATATTTATTATACACGTGTAAATTAATTACTGCGAAAATAATTTACTTCGTACACTGTGCAGAGTGCCGTATACTCCTAGTGTTAGATGTGTTTTCGACGTTATATATGCATTTATTAATGTCGTCGATTTTACGGTTGCAATTCGACGTTGATTATACGTCGAGGCGACGTATATATACGTATAGCCGTATTTTCGCCGTGAATATACTGTAACGCAACGGGGGCTCGGGCGGGCGCCCTTGCCGCATCTGGTCGGCCCCATCCCGACTGGAGGCTCGAACCCGGGACTTCCGCGTCTCTCTGCAGCGACCTAGCCCCGTGAGCCAAAGAGAGATCTCTCTACAGCCCAGTAGCTGTGGTCCTGCTATCACAGGGAAGGGCGGTGACGTCACCCGCTCTGGTACGCCGGCTCTTACACACAGTGCTTGTCGGCCGTAAGCGTTACACTCTCCCCCGCTTAAATCGCCGTCCCCGGCGAAGGGCTATCCCACCCCGCTTCTGACACCAATGTAACACAACGGGGGCTCTGGTGTCAGAAGCGGGGTGGGATAGCCCTTCGCCGGGGACGGCGATTTAAGCGGGGGAGAGTGTAACGCTTACGGCCGACAAGCACTGTGTGTAAGAGCCGGCGTACCAGAGCGGGTGACGTCACCGCCCTTCCCTGTGATAGCAGGACCACAGCTACTGGGCTGTAGAGAGATCTCTCTTTGGCTCACGGGGCTAGGTCGCTGCAGAGAGACGCGGAAGTCCCGGGTTCGAGCCCCGGACGGTGCAGGGGCCGACCTAATGCGGCAAGGGCGCCCGCCTGAGCCCCCGTTGCATTACAATACGTATATTCGACGAATCAATGCCCACAGCTTGGCATACAAGGGTTTTGCGGAGGGGTCTTGCCACCTGCCTGAAAAAAAAACAGTAAAATGTTTGAGTGCCTATAGAGTTTCTATTTTTATTTTCTTGAGAAAAGTTGATACCATTTCCTGGAAACCCCGTCCCCCATCAGTGCGCGGTGCCCGGGGAAAAATCTGTAGGGGGGCGTCTGAAATTCTGAGCGGGGGTGATATTTCGGTTGAAACGGAGCTGTACGGTGCAGCTACCCAAATGAAATCTCGCAGCTATGCCATTAATTAGTGCTTTATGATAGAAGATATCGACTAGCAATCTGGTATTTGCGATGAAGTTCAGTTTCACATTTTTCGTCACTCTCACTGGAGAGTATTGCCTGGAGCGAAAAGTACCATAAGCGTTCATTTTTGCAGCTACATGGACGTTCTGAATCGTTAAGAAAAAATGTTGTAAAACCAACAGAAAGCACAGACTGCTATAACTAGTCCTAGTTATATAACGATTTTAAGTATAATGATAAACTACTGCAAGGAATCGGTCCACCTGAGCAAACAGGATCGTAATGTTGACACTCAATAACGACACTGATATGTGCAGTTCCTGGACGGATAGCCCTCCTGCCCATCAAACAGACTGAGTGACTGTTCCTGTCATTTAGTGTTGTCTGACCATTGACAAAGTACAACTATTTTTTTAGGGCGCAAATTAAGTTAGGTAAATCTTTTTGCCCAAAACTGAAGGGGCAACATTCCCCCCTCCCCCCGTGATGCCAGGCCTGTCCCCATCCTATTCCATAATGTCATTATATATAATACCATACAACAGTGACCGATCCTTACTAACTACATGCGTTAAAATTGCACATCAGCTCATAGCAGGGGGCACATAGCCGCGATGTATTATCAATGTTATATTTCAACCATAATATCGACAACATTAATAAACGCATACGTTGAGAAAATATCGAACCCAGCATATTTTCCGGTTATATACCACAATGCATTGCTAGTATTCGTTGGTCACAATTTTGGACACATTTTTCAAACGTAGAAGTTTATCCGCAAATATCTCAGCAATCCTCTTTTGACGAGTAAGTATGAACAATAATAATACTATCTGAATACATACAGATCTTTCTTAATATTATTTTGATTAAAATAGTACGTGAATAAGCAAAAAATGGCACATAAAATAGTGTGAATGGGGAAGATGACACAAAATCGTTTTGCCGTTTCTCTATTCTTATTCTATGTTGTACTTTCAAACTTTGGGTACTCTTTAATTAGGACAGACTTTATTGCTCAACTGCTATGATGCAAGCCAAATTTTATACATTTATTTCAGTTTTGAGCTTAGTAAACCGTTCACTTTTTAGATTATACTAAAGAAGATATTAATCATCATTTATTTGGGAAGTAATATTATATCATTTTCTCCTAGCTGCGGTGCTGAAGTCCCACCCTACATCAACAGAAAAAGAAATAAAGGAGCATGCAATGTGTTACTTGAAGAATGCATATGAAAGACAGGGGGCCAGGAGATCTGGACACTGAAAATAATAGGTTTTTGGTTCTAACTGTTAGGACAATTAGACAGGGTTTGCAAATAGTGGAAAAAAATCATCTTAACTTCCATTGTAATATTTTTTTTTCTTGGAAATATAGAAGTTGTACATTTTAAAATGTATATTTGAATCAAAATGTGGTTTTGAGTTAGTGTGTTAATGTAATTAGTTTTGTGTTTGTCATTACTATACTGTATATTGCCATGTTACCAGAATTTGTAGCTGAAGTTTAAGACTAGTTGTGTTTTTTATGATTATTGCCCATATGTTGATTGTTGATTGATTGTATACAATGTATACTTTGAAATACATATGTTTCAGGTGTGAATGTGTATTTTCAGAATACATTTCTAAATCTAATCATTGGCTTGGTTTACTTGTTTCTACACCTATAAAATCTATCTTTGATGTATAATAGACCTCTACCCATATACGTATAATAGACCTCTAAAGTTATCCGTATAATAGACCTCTAACCATATACGTATAACAGACCTCTAACCATATACGTATAATAGACCTCTAAAGTTAAACGTATAATAGACCTCTAACCATATACGTATAATAGACCTCTAAAGTTATCCGGAACTCCAACCATATATGTATAATAGTCCTCTAAATGTATCCGTATAATAGAACTCCAACCATTTATGTATAATGAACGTCTAAACATAGACGTATAATTGACGTATAACTTTAGACGTATATTAGAATTTCATTCTAGACGAATTGTAGACCACATTTAGACGTATAAGGTATGCGTTTAATAGACGTATATTATACGTCTTTTGCCCACTGGGTGGGCTCCAGATGCACATGGAAGCAATCAAGTGTTTCATCCGAGCTGTTTCAAAGACTGCCCAAGAGCTTTCCTTTCACAGAGGCGCAACGATTAATGATGGGGGTGCACCCTTCAATGCGCCTTACGACTCTAGGGAGTGATTGAGATGATTCGTAGCGTGTGCTCATTTCCCTCTATTCCCCGTGTTGCAGTGGTAGGATGACGTAAATTCCTGCTTCGACACGTAACGGCATTATAATCAAGTGCAGGAGCTGAGGGCTTTTGTTTTGTTTCGTTTTCCATGGCGTTCGTAAGCGCGCAAATCAAAGGCAAGTCCTGCGTCTATCACGAACGTAAATGCTTTTGAAAGTGCAGTGTGGTGCAGCTTGTAAAATCCTTGTCCACATTTGTGGTTTGTTGATGTTTGTTCTGTCTGCCAAAGTTGCATTTTGACATCCGGACGGGGGGACTTTATCATTTGAACGTGAAGCCAGCCTTAAACCCTCTGAGGCGTGTCTGTCTGCCGGCACGTATCTTGTGAAAGGTATTTTTTTTAAACGGAGAGCAACTTTAAAAAGGTATCCGCAGCCACCTCGCAGTCGTGTTTGATTATAGGAGGAATGCGGTGGCGGCGGGCTAGCTTTTGCCGTGGTCGAGTGGTTAAGGCGATGGGCTCGAAATGCGTTGGGGACTCCCCGCGCAGGTTCGAAACCTGCCGACTCCGGCGTCCGCCGCATGTCGCCTTGTGCCTGCGCGGCAGAGGCGAAGTGCCGCTTCTCCTTTCCTGATACTATAACAACGCGAAATCGCTTGGACCCGCTGCCATGGACATCAATTCTTCAGATAACCACACACTTTGCCTTCGCACCTCTGGTGCTCTTCTTATGCCTTTGAAAACCTAATGAATAAAGCTGAAAGAACCGACACGATATGTAGGTGCTGGTAAAGCACGCAGTAAAGAACTGTTAACAGCAAGGGTTTCAGTGGGTTAACTGAGGAGAAGGCGTGATCGCTAATTGTTGACTTTTTATTTGGTGTTAGAAACACTCTTACTGTGCATGACGTGCAACAAATGTAGCCACAGAAATTGCATCACGCTTTCATGTATGCTATTGCAGACACCAACGTTACCTAGATAGAAAACCGAAATAGCCGTGGGTTTGCTTGCTGGTCTGAAGGATCTCTCTTCGAATCTCTATCATTTGTCAATGGAAGTAAAAGGCGCTGCAATCTCATACGTTCAGAATCAAACCCGCAGCTGTTGTTCGACTTTATTTCTTGACTAATTACAACTGAGTGTTGCATGAGCAGTTACATAAACTTGTCTGGTATATTTGAAAACAAGTGCCGTTCTTCAATTAAAACTAACAGTACATTGTCAGGGACATTCAGTTCTATACAAACAAGAGACAGACAAGAGAATATTTCTACCGTTCATGTGGACTACGTGTTGACTTACTGATCGGAATAATTGAAAAGTTCGGGCTCATAGCCGATGCAGTGCGTGCTAATTAGAACAGCAACGCTGAGCTCTCAGCACCGTACTGAGCCCAGGTGTTTTTCTAAAGCTGTCAGGTGCAGTTCATTTACATGAAGGAAATCTCTTACTGGGTACGATTACAATGCAGTAAGTAGCACAGACTACTTAGGGAGTAGCCCGATGCGTTTAAAAACAACCCGAGCCAGGCAGGAGTCGAACTTGCAATCACCTGATCCGTAGTCATACGCGTTATCCATTGCGCCACTGGCCCTGGTGTGACACTGCAGGACTGTAACCCAGTGAGATCAGCACTGCAACTAGTAAAATATTACCCCCGGTTCATTCTTTACCAAAAGTGAGAAACACCTGTTTTCTACATTTTGTCTGACCCCTGGTCACTGTGTAACTCCTCCGGCACCCCCAGCCTGGCAAACATCCCCTCCAGCAGTGCATCGGCCACCGTGGGGGCACTCTGGTCCGGGAGGGCGTAGGCCTCCAGCCACTTCGTAAAGTAATCCATGGCCACCAAGACGTAGCGGTTCCCGGCCTCGGTGCGCTCCATAGGAGCCCCCACCTGGTGTTGTTGGAGGGGGGCCCGAGAGCGCTCGGGGGGACCCTTCTGCGCCACGCACACCGCACACGTTCGGCAGTACCGCTCCACGTCCCGGTGGCAAAGACCCCAATAAAAATGGCCTCGGAGACGCTGCAGGGTTTTTTTACCGCCGAAGTGCCCCACACCCGGCTGGCCGTGCACCGCTCGGAGCACCGCCCCGCGGAGCGACTAAGGCACCACCAGCTGCCACCGTACCTCGCCACTGGAGAGTACCCGCCACCCCCGGCGCAGCACCCCGTCCTTTACCTCCAAGGCCTCCCACAGGGCGCAGAGGGCCTTGACGGACTTCGGGTGCGGGGCGAGCTCCTCTCGCATAGGCCGCACTCCTGCTGCCCTCCAGCGGAGCACCGGCCCCACGTCAGGATCAGCTGCCTGACGCTGCTCCAGGTCTGGCAGGCCCACCCCCAGCGGCCCCTCCCGGGCCGTGGCCGCGGTGCTCACCCCTGCCACGGTGCGGACAGCCTCCTCTCGCTGCTCCCGCCGGGCGCAGTGATGGCAGTCCGCGGCCTCGCAGGGGCGCCGCGAGAGAGCGTCGGCATTGAGATGGCGAGACCCCGCACGGTGCACGACAGTGAAGTCGTACTCCTGCAGGATCTCTATCCATCGCGCCATCTGCCCCTCTGGCTCCTTAAAGTGGAGCAGCCAGGTGAGGGACGCATGGTCGGTCCTCAACCGGAACCGGGTCCCGAACAGGTACGGCCTGAAGTGGTGGACCGCCGCCATCACCGCCAGCAGCTCGCGACGGGTCACGCAGTAGTTCCGCTCAGGCCTAGTCAGAGCCCGACTATAGTAGGCCACTACGCGCTCCCCATCCGGCCCCTCCTGCGCCAACACCGCACCCACCCCCGAGTCACTCGCGTCGGTGTCGAGAACATACGGCAACCGCGGGTCGGGGTAGGCCAGCACGGGGGCCCCCACCAGAGCTTCACGCAACCGGCCGAAGGCAGTCTCACAGCCCGAGTCCCAGTCAAAACGGTGGCCCTTGTCGGTGAGGCGGTGCAGCGGGGCAGCGATGCTGGCAAAGTCCCGGACGAACCTCCGATAGTACGAGGCCAGCCCCAGAAAGCTGCGGAGCTCCGTGACGGTGCGTAGAGTCGGCCAGCCCCTCACTGCAGCGACCTTACCTGGGTCCGTAGCCACCCCTCGTGGTCCAACAACATGTCCCAGGAAGGAGCTCGCACTTGCGGGGGTTGAGCCTCAGGCCAGCACGACGGATGCAGGCCAGCACCGCCTGGAGGTTTGTCAAGGCCTGGTCGAAGCCCCGGGCATGAACCAGCAGATCGTCCAGGTACAGCACACACTGGTTCCGCAGGACAGATACCAGCACTCTCTCCATCAGCCTCTCGAACGTCGCCAGGGCATTGCACAGGCCAAAAGGCATGACAGTAAACTGCCAGAGGCCCTGGCCGATAGAAAAGGCCGTCTTCGGGCGAGCATCGGGAGCAAGCGGTACCTGCCAGTAGCGGAGGTCCAGGGAGCTGAACCAGGTCGACCCAGTGATGTAGTCTAGGGCGTCATCTATCCTCGGCAGGGGGTAGGAATCTTTCCGGGTGACCTCGTTCAGCTTGCGGTAGTTGACGCAGAACCTCCACGAGCCGTCTTTTTTTTTGACCAGTACAGCTGGCGCCGACCACGGGCTCGCGGAGGGCTCAATCACCCCTGCTGCGGCCATCTCCCGGATCTTTTCCTCGGCGGCGGTCCGCTTGGCGTGAATCATGCGTCCAGGTGGGATGCGGATGGGCCGAGCGTCGCCGGTGTTGATCTCGTGTTGGACCAGGGCAGTGCGGATGCAGTCCTCATCTCTCGCCGCAAAGAGGTCTTCGTTCTGGGCGAGTAGCTCCTGGAGCCGCTGCCGCAGGTCCTGATCGAGGCCCTCGCAGCTCCGCTGGTAGAGATCCTCAACGGTGCGCCTCGCTTCCACGCAACGCTCGGCCCCCGCCGCCGCTGCTTTGCCTGGCCCCCCGGCTGACTCGGGAGCAGGATCCGGCACGCTCGCTCCCCGGCTCATTGGCCTGGTCTGCCCCGGCGACTGCCGCCGCCGCCACTGCCTCTTTTTCTCCCAGCTCCGGCAAGCCCGCGTCCCTCGGCCTTCGCCGGGCCTGCCCTCCACCAGGTGCAGTCGCTCCCCCTGCCACACCAACTCCTGCCGGTCCAAGTCCAACCTGGCCCCCACTCGCTGCAGTACGTCCAGCCCCAGAATGCAGTCCTCCTGGATGGGTGCGAGGTAGCAGGGGTGGCGCACCGTCGCTGCACCTAGACGGAAGGCAAGCACCTGATTCCCCCGGACTGCAGCGAGCTGTCCCGTCACGGTCCTCAACCGCAGGCTGGAGGCCTCCCATCCTGGGGGGTTGGTGCCCTCGGTGTCGGGGAAGACGCCCGGCCGGAGTAGGGTTATCGATGAACCGGTGTCGAGTAGGGCCAGGCAGGGTTGGTCCTCGATTTTGCAGTGGAGGTACAGGCCCCGGCTACAGCCGACTCGCCCCACGGTGGCGTGAGGGGCGCCAGTCTTAACAGCGCTCTCCGGAGCGGGGGTTGAGGTGTTCGAGGGGCGGCCTTCCCCACGCTGAGCCGCCCCGTTCCCGTTTCCCGACGCCGATCGAGGAGTGCGAGGTTCGGGTGCCCGGCAGAACCGGGCTCGGTGTCCCCTCTTCCCGCAGCGGTTGCAAATCAGCGTGCGGGGCTGTTCCGCGGGGGTCGCTGCCCGGGCTGGCTCCTCTTCCCCCTCGCTGGATCCCTCTGTCGCACTGCGTCTGCTGGTGCTTCCAGCCACCCCGAACACGGCCTCAGCCCGTGTAGCAAGGGCCAAGGCCTGCTCCAGCGATGTTGGCGCGGCCAGCTGCACGTGGCGCCGCAGCTCCTCGGGTGAGAGGGCCTTGAGAAAGGCCTGGAGAGCCATCTCCCGCTGCGCCTCCCGGGGGAAAGTTGGGTATCCTCGGCGGGCGAGGAACGCGACATCAGCGGCAACCGGGCCCAGTCGCTCTCCTGGTTGGCGCCGCCGCAGGGCCAGCCTCTCCCGCATCAAGTCCGGCGCCTCCTCCACACCGAAGCGCAGCTGGAGAGCCGCCGCCAGCGCCGTGTATTCGCCTCTGTCCTCCTCCGGGACGTCCAAGAGCGCCTGGCAGGCCGCTCCTTCCAGCGCCGCCGCCAGGTGGCCGACCATCTCCGCCTGGCTCCAGCAATTCGTCCGGGCCGCGAGCTGGAACTGCGCCTCGTAGATTTCCCACGGCGCTTCCCCATTGTAGCGACCTGGTCTCACCCGCGCCGATGGGTGTGGGAATTGCTGATCGGCTCCGGCAGGGAGAGTATCCTCTATCTGGGGTGCTCGCTGACCAGGAGTAGCGGCCGGTCGCCCCAATTCTACCGGCGGAACCACTATTGAATAGCCCTGGTAAGGGCTGTGGCCACCTGTCGCACCCAGGAGTTGCTCAGGCTCCCTCTGTGCGCTGCCGATGGGTTTTGCTTCTTCCAGCGTCAAACGGCGCTTAATAGAATCGGGTACTGTCTGCCACAAATTGTCCATTCTGCCCGCTTCTGACACCAATGTAGCGTTTACAGGTTCTTTACAGAACAAGAACGAGTGGAGACGCGATTAATAAACAAGCATTAGCTTTATTCATTTACAACCACACAAAACCAAACACAGGATCTACACACACATGAGGAGACTGACGGAACACGTACACATAGTTAGGGTGGTAATTACCTAACAACACACTACACTTTTACAGGACTACACAGGGCACTAGAATTACTAGGACATTATTTACACAGGTAGGGTCAGCCGCTGGTCATCGTGCTGACCCTCAGACTCTCCCCGGCTACCACTCCCAGCATGCCCAGCGGTACTACGAGCGCCTGGGGGCGCTTCCTCCTCACCACCAGGCGAGGGCATTACAATATCATGATTTATTCAGGATGTGTGGAATCAGCACGTCCCGGAGACAGCTTCCGAAATCGTGAGCATTCTCTGGTGTCGAACTGTGTGTCCAACTGGAGCCTCACTATTTGCATATGTGAGGCTCCAGTTATACATCGAGTGTTACATTAAATGACAAAAATGAAGAGAGTTAAAGCAGCTGGAGAGGTTTTCTTACAACTTTTGAGCTGACACAGTTTTGGAAAATGTTTCCTTCACGCTGCACTGTACCACATAGGCAGCCAAGAGTCTCCAAAACAAAACAGAATGGACAGATAGCAGAAAATTCCCAGTCGTCCTGAAGTTCCCAAAATCCAGCACTGAGCGTAAACAAAGTGTCTAAGTAGCATTGGAATGCTAACCCTAACCCTAGCTGGAGTTTGAGCAGTCCAGCACTGAACGTAAAAAGATGAGTCAAAGTAAAGTCTAATCGGATTAGTTTCCTTAGAGCTGGTTCAGAGTTTGCTCAAGAGTTTACCTTTCACAGATGCGCAAAGAAGAATGTTGGGGGTGCACGCTTCAAGGCGCCTTACAGCTGTAGGGAGTGATTCGAGACGATTCGTGGCGTGTGCTCTTTCCCATATACCGTACGACCCGGGGTGCAGTGCTAGGATGACGTACAATACCGCTTGGGCACGTAACAGCGTTATATGCAAGTGCGGGACGTGAGGGTTTTCGTTTGTTCGTTTTGTTTTGCTCTGCTCTGCTTTGCTTTGTTTTGCTTTCCATCGCGTTGGTAAGAGCGTAAATAAAAAGGCGATTCCTGCGTCTACCACTAATGTAAGAGCTATTTCAAGTGCGGCGTGGTGCGGCTTTTCAAATGCTCAACACGATGACTTCGCATGCACGCGTGCTTTCATGCAGTCGTGTGTGCAACCATGTCCTCTTACGTGCAAACGGGCGTGGTTTCATGTATGCAAAAAACTTTCCTGGGCTCTTCTGAAGCACATAAAATTATTTGGAGATATACCTTTGTCTTGTTTTCCTCTTAGGCTCTAGAATTGATAACTTTTTTTTCATTTTTGGCATTTTTCATCATTTTCCAGAAAGTGGTTGCAAGCCCGATATCATGCAAAGAAACTTCAGGATTCAGGGACCAGTCAATGGATTTTTTTCAAAGTTGGATTTTTGCACTCTGTGGACCAAGAGATGTTGTTCAATAATGTTTTTTTTTTTCAAATTTAAAAATATCATTTTTTCATGGAGCTTTGAAGGGGATGGATTCACCCTCCTTTAGCCAGGACAGAGCTCCAGGAGCCTGGGTAGGATTCTAGCTTTCTCCCCTTGCAGGCACCTGGCACAGAAGACATCATTTTTTTCCTTAAAATCTTTTTTTTTGTGTTCCTTGTTGTTCCAAACTTAATTTTAATCACTTTTAATTAGAGATTTTATTAAAAATAGTGCAAAAAATGACTAATTTCACAAAAAATAATGTAATATAAAACGGATGTTTTTAACTTTATTGTAGTGTTTTAGAAACTAATATGTCTTCAAAAATGGTTGTTTTTCACTCCTAGGAATGAAAGCTGTTGTTATATGATGTTTATTTTCAAATTTTGAAAAATCAAAGGATTCTAGCTTTCTCCCCTTGCAGGCTTCGGACACAGAGAACCTCATGGTTTTCCTAAAAATCATTTTTTTATGTTCCCTGGTGTTCCAAACTTAGTTTTAATCAATTTTAATTTGTTATTATGTTAAAAACAGGGTAATAAATTTCTAATTGGACTATAAATAATGTCATATTGTCTGCTATAAAACTGATGTTTTCAACTCTATTCTAGAATCAACTAATAGAGAATTGAAATTATAAAAGGGCATAAGAAGACATTACCAACAACAACCACAAGATGGAGATATTGTCTAGAGATTACCAACAACGACCACAAGATGGAGATATTGTCCAAAGAGGCAAGAAGGGCAAAGCCGCGATAAGATAAAATCATTTTTTGAAAGAGATTGCTGTCAGAATGCACATCCGTATCCCAGACAGAATCTCTAGTAAAATATGATCATTTGTGAAACAGGCAAATGAGTGTCTGCTACAATATGATTGCTACATATCTGCATTTGTTGGTTTTTAAGGAGTAAGAGTGCAGGGGGCTTAAACCTGCGATCCAGTGTGTTGAAGTATTTCACAACACTACCCCTAGCACATCTGGAAATAAATCCTCATAATGATTATTGCCCTGGAAATGTACCAAAAAATTAGTGAGCATATATATATATATCACTGTGTTGAAGCTAGAGAGACAGAATACCTGCAAACATATCCTAAATACAGTGTTCCTGCACCTTTGATCTCATCCAGAATGTATCGTTTTTTGAAAGGGATTGCTGTCAGAATGCACAACTGAATCCCAAACAGAATCTCTAGTCAAATATGATCATTTGTGAAACAGGCAAATGAGACTCTCAGGTGCCCATTGCTCATTTTCAGAAACATTTATGCAATACTTTCACCATGCGTTGAGCAATAGGGATTAAAGATACCAGAGGTAAGGTTTAAAAGTGATTCTGAGGTGCAACACATCAGCAATACAGCTAGGCATCTGAAATGCGGGGTTTGAGAGCCCTTCAGGGAACACCGTACCCTAAAGTCAGGGAGCTCAGAGGTGACTTGTTCGGCTTTCAAATCATCTCTCCGTGGAAGCGCCGAGATGCAGCTGTTTAAGGCTTAGAAGCAGCTGACTGTTTCACTACCTAGCTGATCACTGTCAGTCAGGGAGCTCAGAGGCGAAAAGCCTGTCTGAGAGACAATTCGCCATCGATCAGTTCAATATGTTCCGTACCAGCTCGGCGCACCTGAGATCATCCTGAGATAGCCGTGTAGCTCAGATGAGTGAGAGCGTGTGTGTGTGTACCACCGTGATTGGATGCCGGTCCTTCTCAGGTCACAGTAAACCTTCTGCTGCCTAACTTCCCTAATTTTGGGGATCCCTTTGAAAAAGCAAAGGAAAACAAAACTGGCTCTTCATCAGCGTGATCGACCCCACCCAGTGTGCCCCAGTGGCCTAATGGATAAGGCACTGGCCTCCTAAGCCAGGGATTGTGGGTTCAAGTCCCATCTGGGGTGCTCCTGTCCCATTTTGAGCGTACAAATGTCCTTGCAATTTGCAAAGCTGCAACCCCACCTTACTCAGTGAGCGTCTCTGCTTTTCTCTCACATAGAGTTGGGAGAAAAACTTTTGTAAACAGCCCTTTGGAATGATGTGGATTTCTGCATGAATGGCTCCTAACATGTGATCTTATCTTTATCTAAGTCATAATAATTAATAAAGAGAGTCTGATTTAACAAACAACACACGCCCAACATTTGACATTGCTGTTTCTTTATTGACCAAATGGTTTAAACAATCAAGGTCATTGATGGAAAAAGTACGTGAACCCTTATATTAAGGAGCTAGTGGAACCTCCTTTATGACAAAAACCTCAACCCCCACTTTCTGTAGCGGCTGGTCAGACCTGAGCAGCGGTTAGGAGGTATTTTGGCCTATTCGTCTATGCAAAACTGTTTCAGTTCATGTATATTTTTGGGATGTCTTGTGCTGAACGGCCTGCTTCAGATCACGCCACAGCACTGCAATGGGATTGGGGTCAGGACTCTTACTTGGCCATCCCAAAATACGGAATTTCTTCTGTTTCAGCCACTCTGTTGTTGATGTACTCCTTTGTTTTTGTCATGTTGCATGACCCAGCGTCTTTCGAGTTTTAGATCACAGGCAGACACCCTGACATTCTGCTGTAGAATTTCCTGATACATCTTGGAATTCATCGGTCCCTCGATGATTGCAAGCCGTACAGCTTCCGCCATGCTTCCCAGGTGGGATGAGGTTTTGGAGTTGGTATGCAGTGTTTTGTTATCTCCAAACATAACGCTGTGCACATTTACCAACAAGTTCAACTTTTGTCACATCTGTCCACAGAACATTGTTCCAGGAGTTGCTGTGGGACATCCATGTGGTCTTTAGCAAACTTGAGAGGGGCAGTGGTGGGTTTTTTTTGGGGGAGAGCAGTGGTTTCCTCCGTGGTGACCTCGCATGATCACCACTCCTGTTCAGATTTCTTCTTATGGTGGACTCATGAACACAGACGTAAGACAAAGTCAACCACCTGTTCGCTAGATCCCATCCCCACTCAGCTAGTCAAAGATTCCCCTCAAAGGACTGGCAGGACCTATAATTAGTATGATGAATGCATCGCTTGCGTCAGGTGTTGTACCTGATCAATTTAAGGTAGCGGTTGTTAGACCGCTCCTTAAGAAGTCAAATTTGGATCCACAAGTTCTTAACAACTACAGGCCTGTCTCAAAGGCCCCATTTCAATCTAAAAGTCTTGAGAGAATAGTTGTTGCCCAACGTCAATCGTATCTGGATTCAAATAATATTCTTGAGAAATTTCAGTCTGGTTTCTGAAACTGCATTAACAAGAGTCGTAAATGATATTCTCTTAGCTACTGATGTGGGGAATGCAATAGTGCTAGGTTGCAACAGTGCTAGGAATGCAAATGTTAGGTTGCGCTTCTTCATGCTGCATCGTCGGCATGAGTGGAGCTTTTTAAACGTCTGTACTTACTGCGCCCCATAAGAAATCGTTTGTCCCCGTTCAAAAGAGATTGTGCGATGTCCTGCAGCGTTCGCAAAGCAAACCTTTGACAGTTTGAAAAGAGGAATTTATTCTGCTTCCTGTGCGTGCAGTAGTTTCAAAGTTGAACGCCTTTACACGATCTGCTGCAGTTTTCAGTGGGCGGGCTTTGTCAAATGGCTTGGTAAAACGCACTGTGTTTCGGCTCTGGAAACATCATGAGCAGTGTCCTGCATTTTTTCTGTGTATAGCTGTCTTTTAACGCATACAGAATTCATTCGAAATCATTGATTTCTCCAATTAACAAGGGTCCCTTTTTGAACCTGCGAGAAGCATTCTTTCAATGTAACAGATTTACTCCGGGGAAAGGCAGCATGACATTGAGAGTAGCTCAAGCTTTCAGCACCCGTATCGGACTGCGTGTATGCAGACACCGCTCAGAATCCCCTGTAAGATTCTCCTTCAATTCCGTTTTGCAGTGCTTTAGCTCTTTCAAAAGGCTTCGCTAGTCACAATCCAAGGCTCGTGACAGCATTTGAAAACACTCACCACTGCGTTGGCCAGGAATCAAACCCGGGTCAACTGCTTGGAAGGCAGCTATGCTCACCACTATACCACCAACGCATGCCAACCGGAGCCCTGCAGGACACCACCAGAGAATGCTCACGATTTCGGAAGCTGTCTCTGGGACGTGCTGATTCCACACATCCTGAATAAATCATGATATTGTTAGTTGCTGTAGCTAGACGTTCAAATGAGTTTCATGGCCAGATGGACTGTTTCCTCCAGCGGTATAGTATTGCAGTGAGACAGCACGATGCCTGCAAGACTATGTCACGCTAAACGCCACAGATTGTGTTTGTCCGTTCGTGTCAGTCGTCCTGCAGCCACGGGAAGTGGGACACAAACATGCTGCAATGCTTTCAAGACGTTAGGATTTGTTTGTGCAACATCCGAGAAGAGTACTTGTGGCTTGAATGTGAACTGTACGTGCCCGTCCCCTTTCCTCTGTACTGCAGTTCCTCCCGGCATGCCCTTCGTCATTGTTCTGTCATCTTGTATTTAAAGGGTTGTATTTCTGCTGCTGAAAATAAGCAACGGTTTTCTCACAACGGCCTTTGTTCCCGACGGAGCCCTTGTCTGTCATGAAATTCTTCAAAACCTCAAGCTAGAAGAAGAAGACGACAAATATGAAGCGTTACAGCAACGACATGCCATGAGACGATTGATAACGATTTCCATAGGATCCCCGCGGTTGCCTGGCAACCGTCAGCTTTGCGCAGTGGCAGTATCGTAGCCTGTGAGGTTTAGCCGAGGCGCGATTATTGCTAGTTGAAAGCTTTTCCCAATACCCCGGTATTCTCGTACATTCTCGAAGAGGTCAAAGGTGCAGGAACACTGTATTTAGGATGTGCTTGCACTTATTCTGTGTCTCTAGCTTCAACACAGCGATATATATATATATATGCTCACTGATTTTTTGGTACATGCCCAGGGCAATAATCATTATGAGGATTTATTTCCAGATGTGCTAGGGGTAGTGTTGTGAAATACTTCAACACACTGGATCGCAGGTTTAAGCCCCCTGCACTCTTACTCCTTAAAAACCAACAAATGCAGATATGTAGCAATCATATTGTAGCAGACACTTATTTGCCTGTGTCACAAATGATCATATTTTACTACGACGGCACCGAAATTCTTTGGCGCGCCTTCTCTTTAAAGCACTGGCCAAATATGAAGACAGTACGTACAGTTATAATTCAAACGGAATTAAAAACTACACATCCCAGTTACCATGGTGGTGCTTGTGATCATTGCGTTTAACCAACGAAACAGGGCGAAAAATCAGTCTCATGACTTTGGGGCAGAGTTTCGAAAGCTTAACCTATCAGCAACAAAGCGAAATTTACATGATAAGCTACCTCAAACTGTCAGTTACACAACTGTGTATGTCGCTTAAGCCACTCCTATTTGGCATTTTAGTTATGGAGGCGAGAAGATGCCCCCCCCCTCTCTGGGTGTCTGATTTGCCGCCATGTTTAACCGTCCGTGTCCGAATCGCAGTAGCTACGCGTACGAAATAAAGTTCATCCCAGCTACAAAACATATATATTTTTGTGGTAAGAGGGCGCAAAACATCAGTATTTACTGCTATTTATTACTGTACGATTTATAGTTGAAATCTGAGCCTAGATATAAAGTTAGATATAAAGTTAAAATCTCGACAAAGCAATGTAGGAAATACAGAGAAAATAAATCCTTTCTGACATCTAAAATCAGTTTCGATCAAGGTCTCTAAAACGAACAAGAAAAAGAGGATTTTCGGAGGGCAATTACGCTGTGTTTATATAGAATAAGCGATTTATGAGCAATCTAATTTCTTGTTCGTTTAAAACAGTGAAATGTCAGCTGCAAAAGATCGCACCAGAAACAGCACTCTCTCTGCCTGTCATAGACGTTCAGGAAAGGCTGAATGAAGTCATGTCAAGTACAATAATTCGGAGATCAATAATAACAGTTGTAGGACAGTATACAGTGCCTTGCGAAAGTATTCGGCCCCCTTGAACTTTTCAACCTTTTGCCACATTTCAGGCTTCAAACATAAAGATATAAATTTTTTATTTTATGTGAAGAATCACCAACAAGTGGGACACAATTGTGAAGTGGAACGAAATCTATTGGATTTTTGAAACTTTTTTAACTAATAAAAAAATGAAAAGTGGGGCGTGCAAAATTATTCGGCCCCCTTGCGTTAATACTTTGTAGAGCCACCTTTTGCTGCGATTACAGCTGCAAGTCGCTTGGGGTATGTCTATCAGTTTTGCACATCGAGAGACTGAAATTCTTGCCCATTCTTCCTTGCAAAACAGCTCGAGCTCAGTGAGGTTGGATGGAGAGCGTTTGTGAACAGCAGTTTTCAGCTCTTTCCACAGATTCTCGATTGGATTCAGGTCTGGACTTTGACTTGGCCATTCAAACACCTGGATAAGTTTATTTGTGAACCATTCCTTTGTAGATTTTGCTGTATGTTTGGGATCATTGTCTTGTTGGAAGATAAATCTCCGTCCCAGTTTCAGGTCTTTTGCAGACTCCAACAGGTTTTCATCCAGAATGGTCCTGTATTTGGCTGCATCCATCTTCCCCTCAATTTTAACCATCTTCCCTGTCCCTGCTGAAGAAAAGCAGGCCCAAACCATGATGCTGCCACCACCATGTTTGACAGTGGGGATGGTGTGTTGAGGGTGATGAGCTGTGTTGCTTTTACGCCAAACATATCGTTTTGCATTGTGGGCAAAAAGTTCGATTTTGGTTTCATCTGACCAGAGCACCTTCTTCCACATGTTTGGGGTGTCTCCCAGGTGGCTTGTGGCAAACTTTAGACGAGACTTTTTATGGATATCTTTGAGAAATGGCTTTCTTCTTGCCACTCTTCCATAAAGGCCAGATTTGTGCAGTGTAAGACTGATTGTTGTCCTATGGACAGACTCTCCCACCTCAGCTGTAGTTCTCTGCAGTTCATCCAGAGTGATCATGGGCCTCTTGGCTGCATCTCTGATCAGTCTTCTCCTTGTCTGAGCTGAAAGTTTAGAGGGACGGCCAGGTCTTGGTAGATTTGCAGTGGTCTGATACTCCTTCCATTTCAAGATGATCGCTTGCACAGTGCTCCTTGGGATGTTTGAAGCTTGGGAAATCTTTTTGTATCCAAATCCGGCTTTAAACTTCTCCACAACAGTATTACGGACCTGCCTGGTGTGTTCCTTGGTCTTCATGATGCTCTCTGCGCTTTCAACAGAACCTTGAGACTATCACAGAGCAGGTGCATTTATACAGAGACTTGATTACACACAGGTGGATTCTATTTATCACCATCAGTCATTTAGGACAACATTGGATCATTCAGAGATCCTCGCTGAACTTCTGGAGTGAGTTTGCTGCACTGAAAGTAAAGGGGCCGAATAATTTTGCACGCCCCACTTTTCATTTTTTTATTAGTTAAAAAAGTTTCAAAAATCCAATAGATTTCGTTCCACTTCACAATTGTGTCCCACTTGTTGGTGATTCTTCACATAAAATAAAAAATTTATATCTTTATGTTTGAAGCCTGAAATGTGGCAAAAGGTTGAAAAGTTCAAGGGGGCCGAATACTTTCGCAAGGCACTGTATAAGGAGGATAAGGATTTTGAAGTTGACTCGAAATCTGATAGGTAACCAGTGCAAGGACTTGAAAACAGGTGTAATGCATCCCTGATAGGATTCTTGCTGTCATATTCTGAACATATTGAAGATTGCTCAGTGTGGATTTAATTTCCCCAGTGAACAGGATGTGCATTTATTAATTCTAGAAAAAAAAGCCTTTCTTGATTTCTCTAGTTCTTAGTTTCTCTAGTTCCCTTTAAAATAAACTATTATTCCACAATGCAGAGAATTACATGGCCAGTATTTACACATGATATTTGTGATTTAAAGAAATTAACACAAGCAGCTTTTGGAGATTTAAGTGTTGGCTGAGTTATTGCAGGATAAAAGACTAGAGATGTTGGTAAGAAGAAGATAATTTGGGGAAAGCTGAGGAATACACTTATAACAAGAACACTTCCTAATGGGGTTAGGCATACTTTTGATGAAGATGATGAAGTTTACAGACTATATGTTTACATAGATACTGAAATAAGGATTGTATTTTAGATTATGTGTAGTTGCTGGCATTGAACTGTGTGTTGGATGCACATGAATTGAAGGAATGGGCAAACATAGCTGATGCGGATCCACAGAGCCAGCATATTAAGATGTTTATAATTAGAGGCAATTTGTTTAAATAACTAGGTATGGATACTGATGTGCAAGAGAGGTGGAAAGGCTGTTTCCTTAAGCCAGCACTATAAAATATTTTATTCTCAGTGAGATGCTGCCATTTCGTAGTGGGTTTCTAACACTGTGTATAGTTCCATCCACACAGTGCCTTTACTTCCATCCATTTCTAATCTCTTTATCCAGTACAGAGGATTTGGAGCCTATCCCAGTAAGCAACGGACACAAGGCCGAATACACCCTGGACATAGCGCCAGTCCATCACAGGACAGACAGACACAAACACACACACCAGGGCCAGTTTTCCCATAAACCAATTAACTTACCAGTATGTTTTGGAGTGCGAGAGGGAGTCATATCACACATATGGAGAAAAACCATGTAACCCAGAGAGAACATGTAAACCCCACACACACAGGATGGCAGGAATTGAACCTAGGACCCCAATGCTGCAAGATAGCAATGCTAACCACTTCGCCACCATTATAAATGGATGGATATCTTAGTTATCTTTCTAGTTCACAGGTTTGCATGCATAATTTAATTTTGAAAGCCACTGAGACAGCAGGTACTACTGTTGTATTTATGAAAAAGAAACAAAACAAAAAACATACTAACAACTGTGCCATCTTACTCCTTAGTTAATACATTTTATTATTCATAAACAGTTAACATTGTTAGCAAAATATTTTGAATTATATTTAACCTTATTTTTTCTTTAGTTTTGTATTTAACTTATTATATGATAGTCACACTTAATGTATATTTGAACAATGAAAATATATTTTTACAAGATGCGGGGGAAAGTGCAACAGCTTATTACAGTGCTAAATTTAATATTATTGATTGCTAATAGTTTATGCTAACACCTAACTTTCTTAATTAGATGTATTTAAAACAGTGAACTAAGTGTAACATACTATTCAGAAATACAATCGAAAATAGTTTTGTGGTGTTTGTATGGATGAAACGTTTCTAAAATGTATAACGTAACAAAATTAAAGACGTTTAAAATCTGTAATCTTTCCACTTGTAATGTCATTAGACAGAACAACACGTTTCTGGTTTGACTAAGGATGGTATCAAAAAGTAGTCTAAGTGGTGAGAAAGCTGTGCTTAATGATAAGTAAGGGACTTAAAAGTAAAAATAGATGCTTCATATTGCTTGATTAATTTTAAAAACTAAGTTATAAATGCAGACGCGATTGCTGCCATAAGCGCTCCAGGCAGCAGAATGTTCGTTCTGTACTGCTGAGCTCCGCGCCTCCTCCCTCTCTGTAAAATCCTGGGTTCGGTAAAATGTTCCAGGCATTGATGTGAAGGACAACAGAGCTTTCACTGGCCGATTATCATTATTATCATTATAATCATTATTATTAATAATGATATTAATTTAAGGGTCTAAATATCTAAACATATGTATCTGTATAGCAGGTAGTATCACTGTATTCCACTTTCTTTGTAAACACGGAAAAACAGATTCACAACACAAAGCTGTATCGCTGTGTAAAAAAACCCGGTTTGTAATGAGCTGCTGAGCTAAGAATAGGAATGTTCCTGCTGGCAGAGGGGGTGGAAAGTGCCTGCGGTCATTTAGTATAGCAATTCGCACTGATTCCCTTGCGAAGATATGGACTTAAGAATATTCGTGCCTGGTCAAAAAATGGCATTAAGCCATTAATTAATATGGTTAATAATAGTAAACTGTAACATGCTGTTACAAGATCGGCTAAACTGCGAAGAAAATGCTTTCAGAGAAAATGTTTCAGGTGTGAAGAACATAGATCTCCAATGCAATTTCAACCAAACCTGTTCCCACACACCCTGCCCCCACTACCATTAGAATATACACAAAGCACTGAAATCTTTCGAGCTAATGATCAGGTGACCCGAGAGAGAGCGAGAGAAACACCAAGGGGTGCGGAACCAGGGAACTATTTACATGGAAAACGGGCGATCTCACCCAGACTGTCCGCCCGTTTCACTGTTACCTGGATACCTCTTTATTTAGAACTCACTAACACTGATTTTTAGTTTAGAAGGATTCAAGTAGGGTTTTAGATGAAAGGCAGCGACCTTAATCAAGCCCAAATCATAATTGAACCCATTCAGAGCCTACATTACATTTTAGCGTTTCATTCTGAGCAGAAGACCCTCACACCTGAAGAAGGCTTGCGTTTTCTCTCTTCTCTTTTAAGCATGTGTACAATGTGTAATACAATTACAATGTGTAATTACAATGCTGTGATACAATTTGAATAGTATGGGGGGGGGGGGTGTCTTTCGCTGGAAATCTCGCCTGCTTCTACTTTACGAGTACAACCCCCTCTCTGCCGGAGTGCTGGCTGTGATGAATTAAACCGGTTTCATAGGTATTTTCAAAGTAGGAAGTACAGTGTTAACTGGTAGCTGGTTCAAAACGCGATTCAAATCAATATAAATGTTTATTTTGTAACGCATAGGTGACTATTCATTGTTATTAAAAATACTTAAATTCGATCATGTTGTGATATTTAGAAATATACATTTGTTTGGTGCGAGTGAGGTTTTATTTAATCTCTGACCAAGGGAAACGTTTCATTTTTTCAAAGAAATGTTTGTTAAAAAATAAAGTCATAGTTCCATGGGATTCAATCACAGACCATGTGACATGGGAGTCAGGAAACTAACACACAGCGCCACCGGATTTGATAACACTATAAAAACGCTATAAAATAATGTGACTAGGCACAGAACAAGTTTACAGCACAGTACAATAATAAATGCTGACCATGACTTTAGAAGCATAAATTGCCTTACACTCAATTTAAACACAAGCTGTCTTTAGCCCTCTAAGCTGGTTCATACAGAAATGTAGAGATCCAGGCTCAGAACACACAGCTTCATTAGCGAATACATATGCAGGACAACTAGAGAAGACGTTTTACAGAGGATGGATTTTTAGAAACATCCCATCAGTGACATCACTGAAGTCAACTCCTAGGTACTGTAACTGTCGTGTGGATAGTTTCACAAGAATCAGACAAAGGTTTAAGCATCGCTTGTTCTAGATAAAACTGCAAAAAAAAACCAACAACCTATAATGTACTTCTTTGCGGCTCTGTTTGCCCAAATCATATATTCACAACGTGAAATCTAGAAAATAATATTACGTAACCAAAATCTGCAATATGGAAACAGAACCTGTGTAATTGTTGATAGATGATGTACTCGTAACATTTTTTCAAGACGAACTACAACATTTAAAAAATGACTTGTATGTACTTGATATCTCTAATCAATCCACGGGTCCCAGCACAAAACGAAACTAAAACGCATACCGTTTCGCGCTTCTTATTAGTTGCTCAAAAGTAATTTGACCGTATGAAATGCATAATATAAACCTAGAAACATATACGTGAGCAGTATTTACGCACTGTAGTATCGTTGTTAAGACATACCTCTCAAATACTGTAAATCAAGTTAAAAATATCTCAAGACCGATTCTGGTCATAATGAAACCATGTTTCGTGTATGTTTTCTTTGAAGTACCAAGACCAGCCATATACTGTATGTTTATGTTCCAAAATTAATATCGTTTATGGCATTCACACGCGTTGCAGTATGCTCCTATTCTTTTTATGCTCAGCTACTATTTCCCTTCAGTGGTAAAATTAGATATGAATATTCAATACTTAAACGGGCACAGTTAAGACATTAAATATACATATACATACTGTATACAGTACAATTTTCATACGGTAATATGTTTATGTTCCTAAATCAATCTCTTTTATGAGCATGTGAAAGGCATGGTGAATCGATTCTCAAAAATTACTGTACTTTGCATGATTGGAAACAAATGCGTGATTGCGAAATGCTGTGGTGTTACTTTTACAAAGAAGGTCAGTGAAAAAAATAATGTTGACCAGGGCAATACTTTGAGTTTACACTTACAGCTTGTCCAAGGTCATTCATTATTAATACTATTAGTAATATCTTCGTTAAAGACTTTGATGGCCACAGCTCAAACATGAGAGGTTGAGCTTTATTAGCTCCACCTTGCGGAAATTCCGGATACTATTATTTTGCTTGTCGTATTATAGGAGAATTTACGGTAACTCGCGGTATTTACCGGTAGCTTGCGGTAGACTGCGGACAGCGTACCGCAAAATAATGCCGTATCGCCCGCGCATTTTGAATGGCTGCATCTGTATGATGTTTATTTTCAAATTTTGAAAAATCAAAGGATTCTAGCTTTCTCCCCTTGCAGGCATCGGACACAGAGAACCTCATGGTTTTCCTAAAAATCATTTTTTATGTTCCCTGGTGTTCCAAACTTAGTTTTAATCAATTTTAATTTGTTATTATGTTAAAAACAGGGTAATAAATTTCTAATTGGACTATAAATAATGTCATATTGTCTGCTATAAAACTGATGTTTTCAACTCCATTGTAGAGATTCTAGAATCAACTAATAGAGAAATGAAATAAAAAAGGGCATAAGAAGACAACAACGACCACAAGATAGAGATATTGTCTAGACATTACCAACAACGACCACAAGATGGAGATATTGTCCAAAGAGGCAAGAAGGGCAGAGCCGCGATAAGGTAAAATCATTTTTTGAAAGAGATTGCTGTCAGAATGCACATCTGTATCCCAAACAGAATCTGTAAAATATGAGTAAAATATGATCATTTGTGAAACAGGCAAATGAGTGTCTGCTACAATATGATTGCTACATATCTGCATTTGTTGGTTTTTAAGGAGTAAGAGTGCAGGGGGTTTAAACCTGCGATCCAGTGTGTTGAAGTATTTCACAACACTACCCCTAGCACATCTGGAAATAAATCCTCATAATGATTATTGCCCTGGGCATGTACCAAACAATCAGTGAGCATATATATATATATCGCTGTGTTGAAGCTAGAGACACAGAATAAGTGCAAACACATCCTAAATAGAGTGTTCCTGCACCTTTGACCTCATCCAGAATGTATCGTTTTTTTAAAGAGATTGCTGTCAGAATGCACAACTGAATCCCAAACAGAATCTCTAGTCAAATATGATCATTTGTGAAACAGGCAAATGAGTCTCTCAGGTGCCCATTGCTCATTTTCAGACACATTTATACAATACTTTCACCACGCGTTGAGCAATAGAGATTAAAGATACCAGAGGTAAGTTTTAAAAGTGATTCTGAGGTGCAACACATCAGCGATACAGCTAGGCATCTGAAATGCGGGGTTTGAGAGCCCTTCAGGGAACACCGTACCCTAAACTTTTTCAAAGTCGCTCTCCGTTAAAAAAAATAAATACCTTTGACAAAATACGTGCGGGCAGACAGACACGCCTCAGAGGGTTTAAGGCTGGCTTCACATTCAAATGATAAAGTCTCCCCATCCGGATGTCAAAATGCAACTTTGGCAGACAGAAAAAACATCATCAAACCACAAATGTGGACAAGGATTTTACAAGCTGCACCACACTGCACTTTCAAAAGCATTTACATTTGTGTTAGACGCAGGAATTGCCTTTGATTTGCGCGCTTACGAACGCCATGGAAAACGAAACAAAACAAAAGCCCTCAGCTCCTGCACTTGATTATAATGCCATTACGTGTCAAAGCAGGAATTTACGTCATCCTACCACTGCAACACGGGGAATAGAGGGAAATGAGCACACGCTACGAATTGTCTCAATCACTCCCTAGAGTCGTAAGGCGCATTGAAGGGTGCACCCACATCATTAATCGTTGCGCCTCTGTGAAAGGAAAGCTCTTGAGCAGTCTTTGAAACAGCTCGGATGAAACACTTGATTGCTTCCATGTGCATCTGGAGCCCATTTCTTATTTTCACTTCACGACACCCAAAGCATTTCTAAAACAGGAGATTCGCGTTTGGGAATGCGCCCTGCCCTACAAATAAAACAGGTCTACGGGTCTGAAACCTGCTCCACGGAAAACAGTTCTGTTGCGCTTTTGATCAAAGGGAGATTCGCTGTTCTTACTTTTTGATGACATAACACCCAAAGGGGCTTCTTTAGAGCTGGATTCCAACCAGCACCCTAAAGTTTCTTGGCGGTATCCTTTACAGTCCTCTGTTCGGTCGACAGAAGGGGGCAGCTTTCCTCACACATACAGTGCAATGTACTGTAGTGTTCCCGTTCATTGAATTCGCAGCTCTGCATCAGACCTCTAACTCGTTTCCTTAGCTTGGATTTAAGCCACGAAGCAGGCTTCTACTGTATAAACGTCTAGAGGAATCACAAACTATTTGAGAGGCCATCATCCCAGGGGGAACTGACAAAGTCTATCCCTAAACACCTAGCGCAGTCTCTCGAGAGACTGTCAAAAATCGCTTTCTCCGTTTGTGTTGCAAGTAAGTGAAAACGCGGTCTCAACCCAGAGCCACTTGGCAGCAGCGGCACGTAAATACTGTTACTGTTACTGCTCGATACCGACGTTAGCCTACTATACCATGTTCAGCAACCGCTAGAAAATGTACGGCTCTAGCACCGGAGCAAACGACAGGAGGGACAAAATCAAACAGGCACACGCGTCAGATATGGAGAGCGACGGGGATGGGATTCGAACCCATGCGTGCAGAGCACAATAGATTAGCAGTCCATCGCCTTAACCACTCGGCCACCTCGTCGACAAAAGTGGGCTGTCCGGACATGGGTTGGCACGCTCCAGATGATCTTTTTCTTTTTTTCCCCTCGTACTCGAGGGTCATTTTCCTATTCCACATGCGATTTTATCATTTTCCTTGGGAGATGTCAAGCCAGCAAGCCACTGCTGTGGTTCAGTGGCCAGTGTGGAGTTCAGTGGCCCTGTTGTACACAGAAAGCACATTGAGCTCCTTGAACTTGAAAAGTTCCAGATAAGAGCCATTTGTCACCCTTTCTCTTGGTGTCGATGTTGCTATTGTATGTAAAGGTGGCAACTTGCTCAACGAGCAGGCGGAGCACACACCGAATGCAGATGTGTCTGAGTGGTGTGTCCAAGTGGCTGCAAAAGGACAGCACTCCTGGGGCACCGTGGCTTAGTTGGTTAAAGCGCCTGTCTAGTAAACAGGAGATCCTGGGTCCGAATCCCAGCGGTGCCTTCTTTGTTCTGTCTTCTCAAACAGAACTGGTCATTATGGACAACCGCCTACGGCTAGACTTAATTAAATGCAAGTATTCATTTCCTGTCTTTAACGCAACGTGTTTTTCTTAAAATGGATGCAACTTGCAAAACATGAAATACAAACCTTGCTAATCAGCGCTCGCGGCTGGCAAAAAAAAAAGAAGTCAGCAATGTTTTTTTCTTTAACCTTAACCCTGCTAATGGAGAAGAGTTAAACGACCGAGTCTATGCAGCTTAAACGGTGCGCACGTCGGGTTCTTAGCTGAAAGGGTGGTAAATCACGCTCACCGCAGTCCTTAATCTTTTAAAGAGGATACAAAATTGAACCTAGTCGCCACATCACATACATCCTGTTCAATGATAAAAAGGTAACATCTATCCTCGCTCCAGAGTAAATCTCACGTTGAGGGCATCTTTTTTTCACTTTACCGTGAGTCGGGCTCGGCTGCACAGAAGAGAGAGCAGAGCAATGAGGTCACGGGGACAGGGGAGTCACACGCTGGCGGTTTGAATACGCGGAAGATCACTGAGGGATCCACAGTATATGGACCCTCCGTGCGCCATCAGTCCGCACTCCGGACTCTGAATCCTGCCATCCGAGTTAAGATCTTGGCGGAACCTGAGGCGCAGTTCCTTCTTAAAACGTAATCTGGTGAGCATTTCTAGAATCGTACTTGTATAGATGCAGCCTTTAATGTGTTGCCAGGTTAAAATTGATGACTTCTTGTATTTCAGTAGGCAACTGCCCTCTTGATTTCGGATTTAATTTCTTTATTACAGGGGCGCTTTTATGATGACAGAGTCATGTTCAGGTACTTTGCTTGATGGAGGAAGCTCATTTCGGACTCTGTGATCTGCTCACCTGGAATGGTCTGCTGTACTACTACAAGAGAGAAGTAGAGTCTGGAAGAATGGACAATTTTATGATGCTTTGGAAGATAATGTTTTTTTTTCTTTGAAATCGAAATGAATCAGAATATCAGTGCAAAAGACAAACTCTTGGTTTGGTTTAAAGAGATATGGTTTTAAAACAGACAACATGTAGAAAACAGGTGTTTCTCACTTTTGGAAAAGAATGGACCGGGGGTAATATTTTACTATTTGCAGTGCTGATCTCACCGGGTTACAGTCCTATGGTATCACACCAGGGCCAGTGGCGCAATGGATAACGCGTCTGACTACGGAACAGGCGATTGTAGGTTCGACTCCTGCCTGGATCTGGTCATCTTTAAATGCATCAGGCTACTCCCTAAGTAGCCTGTGCTACTTACTGCATTGTAATCGTACCCAGTAAGAGATTTCCTTCATGTAAATGAACTGCACCTGACAGCTTTAGAAAAACACCTGGGCTCAGTATGGTGCTGAGAGCTCAGCGTTGCTGTTGTTCTAATTAGCACGCACTGCATCGGCTATGACCCAAACTTTTCAATTATTCCAATCAGTAAGTCAACACGTAGTCCACATGAAAGGTAGAAATATTCTCTTGTCTGTCTCTTGTTTGTATAGAACTGAATGTCCCTGACAATGTACCTTTAGTTTTAATTGAAGAACGGCCTTTGTGTTCAAATATATCAGACGTTTACGTAACTGCTCATGCGACACTCAGTTGTAATTAGTTAAGAAATAAAGTCGAACAACAGCTGCGGGTTTGATTCTGAACGTATCAGATTGCAGCGCCTTTTACTTCCATTGACAAATGATAGAGATTCAAAGAGAGATCCTTCAGACCAGCAAGCAAACCCACGGCTATTTCGGTTTTCTATCTAGGCAACGTTGGTGTCTGCAATAGCATACATGAAAGCGTGATGCAATTTCTGTGGCTACATTTGTTGCACGTCATGCACAGTATGAGTGTTTCTAACATCAAATGAAAAGTCAACAATTAGCGATCACGCCCTCTCCTCAGTTAACCAACTGAAACCCTTGCTGTTAACAGTTCTTTACTCCGTGCTTTACGAGCACCTACATATCGTGTCGGGTTTTTCAGCTTTATTCATTAGGTTTTCAAAGGCATAAGTAGAGCACCAGAGGTGCGAACGCAAGATGTGTGGTTATCTGAAGAACTCATTTCCATGGCAGCGGGGCCAAGCAATTTAGCACTTTTATAGTACCAGGAAAGGAGAAGCAGCACTTCGCCTCTGCCGCGCAGGCACAAGGCAACATGCGGCAGACGCGGCAGGATTCGAACCTGCGTGGGGAGTCCCCAAAGGATTTCAAGTCCGTCGCCTTAACCACTCGGCCACGACTACAGCAAGTTTATCGCCGCCGCATTCCTCCTATAATCTAACACGGAGTGCGAGGTGGCTGCGGAAACTTTTTTAAAGTTGTTCTCCGTTAAAAAAAAATACCTTTGAAAAAATACGTTCCGGCAGACAGACACGCCTCAGAGGGTTTAAGGCTGGCTTCACGTTCAAATGATAAAGTCTCCCCATCCGGATGTCAAAATGCAACTTTGGCAGACAGAAAAAACATCAACAAACCACAAATGTGGACAAGGATTTTACAAGCTGCACCACACTGCACTTTCAAAAGCATTTACATTCGTGTTAGACGCAGGAATTGCCTTTGATTTGAGCGCTTACGAACGCCATGGAAAACGAAACAAAACAAAAGCCCTCAGCTCTTGCACTTGATTATAATGCCATTACGTGTCGAAGCAATAATTTACGTCATCCTACCACTGCAACACGGGGAATAGAGGGAAATGAGCACACGCTACGAATCGTCTCAATCACTCCCTAGAGTCGTAAGGCGCATTGAAGGGTGCACCCCCATCATTAATCGTTGGGCCTCTGTAAAAGGAAAGCTGTTGAGCAGTCTTTGAAACAGCTCGGATGAAACACTTGATTGCTTCCATGTGCATCTGGAGCCCATTTCTTATTTTCACTTCACGCCGCCCAAAGCATTTCTTAAACAGAAGATTCGTGTTTGGGAATGCGCCCTGCCCTACAAATAAAACAGGTCTACGGGTCTGAAACCTGCTCCACGGAAAACAGCTGGGTTTCGCTTTCTATACAAACAAAGTCGCTAATTGTTGACTTTTTATTTGATGTTAGAAAAACTCTTACTGTGCATGACGTGCAACAAATGTAGCCACAGAAATTGCATCACGCTTTCATGTATGCTATTGCAGACACCAACGTTGCCTAGATAGAAAACCGAAATAGCCGTGGGTTTGCTTGCTGGTCTGAAGGATCTCTCTTCGAATCTCTATCATTTGTCAATGGAAGTAAAAGGCGCTGCAATCTGATACGTTCAGAATCAAACCCGCAGCTGTTGTTCGACTTTATTTCTTGACTAATTACAACTGAGTGTCGCATGAGCAGTTACGTAAACGTCTGATATATTTGAACACAAAGGCCGTTCTTCAATTAAAACTAAAGGTACATTGTCAGGGACATTCAGTTCTATACAAACAAGAGACAGACAAGAGAATATTTCTACCTTTCATGTGGACTACGTGTTGACTTACTGATCGGAATAATTGAAAAGTTTGGGTCATAGCCGATGCAGTGCGTGCTAATTAGAACAACAGCAACGCTGAGCTCTCAGCACCATACTGAGCCCAGGTGTTTTTCTAAAGCTGTCAGGTGCAGTTCATTTACATGAAGGAAATCTCTTACTGGGTACGATTACAATGCAGTAAGTAGCACAGGCTATTTAGGGAGTAGCCCAATGCGTTTAAAAATGACCGGAGCCAGACAGGAGTCGAATCTCCAAGCTCCTGATCCGTAGTCAGACGTGTTATCCATTGCACCACTGGCCTTGATGTGACACTGCAGGACTGTAACCCAGTGAGCTCAGTCCTGCAACTAGTAAAATATTACCCCCGGTCCATTCTTTTCCAAAAGTGAGAAACACCTGTTTTCTACATGTTGTCTGTTTTATAACCATATCTCTTTAAAGCAAACCAAGAGTTTGTCTTTTGCACTGATATTCTGATTCATTTCGATTTCAAAGAAAAAAAAACTTTATATTCCAAAGCATCATAAAATTGTCCCTTCTTCCAGACTCTACTTCTTTCTTGTAGTAGTACAGCAGACCTTTCCAGGTAAGCAGATCACAGAGTCCGAAATGAGCTTCCTCCATTAAGCAAAGTACCTGAACATGACTCTGTCATCATAAAAGTGTAGCGGCAATGCTTGTTAATAAGACAGAATTAAGCGTTGGAATGCTTTCCTAAATGAGGCCCCATCTCACCCTCCATCTTTGTAGTGCAGCCACAGAGAAAGTATTCATGCAGGCTGATTTAAGATGTTTTCGTTTGATAAGGGACAGCTCCCAGACGGGGATGCACTTAGCTAAGCCTGGCTATCATGATCAATGGTCATCCATTGGCGCCTATCTGTCTAGGGAGTGCCGAATGGACATCTTAACTGCATTCCCAAGTGTCAAGAGTAAGTGACTTATATCTCACCTTGATCAACCAATCAGGGATTGGCAGGGCGTGGTAATACCACGTGGGTCTCCAATGCCCGCCAAACTCTCAACCAATCAGCACACATCTGTGTCTTGGTCAAAAAGGGAGCGCAAGCTCAGATCGGGGCTCTCCTTGGCCATTTTCGCGCATCCTCAGAGACAATCACATGACAACTGCTTTTGTCTACAAAGGGACTTGGACTTTGTTCTAAGCGCGAGGCCGAAGATCCCGTACGTATTCAGAATTCTACCAACGTGAATGCTCCGCTTGATCAACGGCAGCCTACAGTTGGACCCTCGTCGACAACCTGAATAGCTTATTCAGAAGCAGCGCTGGACCGGGAACGAACCAGTTTCTTCCCAGGCAAAAGAGTGACTTGTGAGGACTCGCAGTCACACTCTGTGCATAGAGACTTTCTACTAGCCAGCCGGACTGCTGGTAGATCCCCTCGAGCAACGACTGCCCTGCGCGCCGCAGTCAGATTCCTCCGCCCGTCCTACTCCGAGCTGCACCTCTACTGGTTGGCCGACCACTCTGGGAAGCCGCTATGCAAAGCGAGGTCCCAAGATCCCCTGCGGCCGGACACTTCGCGCCCCCCAAAGAAAAGAGCGCCAATCAGACAGGCGGAGACCGAGGACTCGCAGAGCACACGGCCACAATCGCCATAACAAGAGTGATTGTGAGCGTTGTTGTTTTCTCTCTTTGACCAGCCCAGCTGCGCCCCACCCGAAGGCAGGGAAGCACAAAAATTGCATGGAACTCATTCATGCTCCTCTCCACGGAAATCTTTAGTAAAAGGCAAAAGATTTCTACGAAATGAAGAGAAACCAGAGTGTGTGGCTGCACAGCTGCAGGAGCCCAGGCCGCCTTCAAAGCCTCTGCCCTGCCGGTCGTGGTTGGCAATGCACCTGGCCTTAGAAACGAGCCAGTGGGGCCCGTTCAGCCCCGGGCTCATCGCCAGCGGCTCTCGGCTTGCAGGCGTGCCCAATCCGTGCGATAACTCGGAAAACACCTGGCCACACTGTGCCGGAAACGACGCACTCTGGGAAGCCGCTATGCAAGCCCTGCAGGACACCACCAGAGAATGCTCACGATTTCGGAAGCTGTCTCCGGGACGTGCTGATTCCACACATCCTGAATGAATCATGATATTGTTAGTTGCTGTCGCTAGACGTTCAAATGAGTTTCATGGCCAGATGGACTGTTTTCTCCAGCGGTATAGTATTGCAGTGAGACAGCACGATGCCTGTAGGACGATGTCACGCTAAACGCCACAGATTGTGTTTGTCCGTTAGTGTCAGCCGTCCTGCAGCCACGGGAAGTGGGACACAAACATGCTGCAATGCTTTCAGGACGTTAGGATTTGTTTGTGCAACATCCGAGAAGAGTTCTTGTGGCTTGAATGTGAACTGTACGTGCCTGCCCCCTTTCCTCTGTAGTGCATGAGTTCCTCCCGGCATGCCCTTCGTCATTGTTCTGTCATCTTGTATTTAAAGGGTTGTATTTCTGCTGCTGAAAATAAGCAACGGTTTTCTCACAACGCCCTTTGTTCCCGACGGAGCCCTTGTCTGTCATGAAATTCTTCAAAACCTCAAGCTAGAAGAAGAAGAAGACGACAAATATGAAGCGTTACAGCAACGACATATCGCTACAAGCAATATGAAATCAAACTGACAGCACACGGCGTTTCGTGCTGACTCAAAAGTGATCTCGACAGACGCTGTTCTCTATGGAAGCCCGTTTCCGCCAGGGCGTAACAAAAAACGCGCTATGGTATCTCAGAATTCCGACTTAGTATCTCAGAATTGCGACTTAGCAACTCAGAATTCCGACTTAATATCTCAGAATTGCGACTTAGCAACTCAGAATTCCGACTTAGTATCTCAGAATTGCGACTTAGTAAGTCAGAATTCCGACATAGTATCTCAGAATTGCAACTTAGCAACTCAGAATTCTGACTTCAACTCTCACAGTTTTGACGTCACTTCTGGCGCCAGCAATGAAAGTACAGTAGGTTGCTCATCTGGCATAGGAAATCTACTGTTCACAATTCAGTCCGGGTACAGTGCCACATTCTACTGATATCTTCATACAATTCACAGACTTAAATAACGTCTGCGTAAATTGTACATAGACTAACGTAGCTAAGTAAAAAAAAAATCATATGCAAGAGCTACTTGGATGGTTTTGGTTGATCGATTTAACCTTCCCAAGTGCGACCTAATTAATGAGGCAAAACTAACAGTAGGCCTATACTCTTGTGGGGGTTTCGTCCGTTTGTACAAGGCAGCTCCTGCAAACACTTTACCAGCAGCTATTTCAGCACAGTAACATAGCTAGCTTTGGACCCATATGAGCGAGGATGGTGCTATGAGCTTCTACGCGAGTCAATCTGGGGTCGCCTATTCACGATCAAAACATAAATTTGCTTCGATACAATTAATGAAACCCGTAACAATACAGACATACATTAAAGGGAACGTCTTTTATTATTTTTGTTTACTCTCCCCCTTTGTACGTTAAGAGATTTGATATGCTTATTTATTTTCAAAATCCTTCCAATAATGTACTTGGCCAAACCCCAATATCTCTCCGTCTAATTGCTCAGATACAATTTTGTGATTGCGTATCTCTCAGAAACATACCAGGATCACAAGCATGTTTATGTTTACTAAACATGATCAGGCTACATTAAACTGTCGCAAACGTCTTACCATGGGAGCGGCCCGTATGTCTCCCGAGCCGAACTTTGATAGGCACAACGGTCTAATTTTTACAAACCCTCCATCCGGTCTTTTCGGCTTCCTAAGGCTGTAAATTACCAAGTGACACGCACAAAACAACCGTTATTATAATGAAGACATTCGTGTGTGTTTAGTAACAATTCCAAAACTTAGTTATATCAATTTTTGGTTTACAGAACATGTTTTTACAGCTGTGGTTTGATTCAGCTTTCTGTAACTTTTTGATAAGTTAGCTGCTCTTAAGATGATTACAAGGTAGAGTAGGTTAAAACTAGTCACTAGGTTAGTATTGACCAACCCTCCTTCAGGAGATATAACTTTCTGCAGAGTTTAGACTGTATCAAATCTGTATCTTTGAGCTCAAGCTAACCGGGTGTTCTATAGACAGTGATTAGTTGAGTGAGGTGCTGCCTGTGAATGCATACTGTATGTGACAAGTCAGATTAAATTGAAAAGCCTACTCTACATTTGTCATTCACATACCCTTGGGGTGTGACCTACTGTATGTGCACCCTGTGAATGCAAATGTGTGGCGAGTGTTGGTCATCGTTGCCTGTCCTGGACTACTTCTAAATGTACTATAATGCATACTGTTGGAGTCTGGGCAAACAGGAGGCTAGGTAATTACACTATGCTAACTAATCAATGCTGCACCACTGTCCCATGTGTGCTTCCTAGGCCACAATTGCAGGATGGAGGATCTTATCGATTTCCTCAGGGAGAGGGACATTCCAGAGTCCACTATCGAAAAAATGAAGGAAGAAAGGGTAGTTAACAGAATGAATGTGTTCCTGTTTATTATAACTAACTCCCACTGACCTACTGTAGCTATTAACAGCACTTTAAGTACTGTGAAAAGTCAGAGACCACCCTTTTGCTTATTTAATTTCCAGTCAAAACGGTCATTAAGTGCAATTGATTTATTTTTCAATGTCAGGAATTATTCCAGGAAACATATATTTAACACAAAATTACACAAAAGCATCCACAACTAAATATAATGTCAAATCTTTCATTGTTTATTGTGTCCACCCTTTGCCTTTATTACAGCTTCCATTATTTACAGGAGACTTTCTTTGAATTTTTCAAATAAATCCACGGGGATATTTTTTCATGCTTCTTGTAAACACCTCCAAAGTTCAGTCTTAGAAGTTGGTTGTATTTTCTACTTCTGCTGGTTCAAATCCAAATCCACTCTGTAACTCATCGTCCATAAAACCTACTTTTCTCAAGTGTCCAGTTTTGGTGTTCTAGGGCAAATTTTCTTCTCTTTTGTCTATTTCCTTTTCAAATAGTGACTTTTTGACAGATACACATCCCTTCAGACCCATAGCATTGTGTTGTCTTCTTACAATGGAAGTATTGACAGAAACACATGTGGATTTTTTTCAGATCTGATGCAAGAGTGATCAAAACGTTAACTTCTGTCTATGTGATGCTGATGTTCTCAGTGGTCTACCAGGCCTTGCACGATTGTTAGGAGTCCCATTTTCTCTATATATTGTAGTAATTTTTATCTCCAGTTTTGGAAACTTGTTTTTCACTTATTTTCCTTTGGCTTATATTTTCCTCATGCAAGTGAACTATCTTTATAGCTAATCTTATCAGAAATATCGCCTCTTGCCATTTCAGATGCACATGACAAAGACATGTGCAAGGCAGCTATGGTGTGTTTGGTAGTTGTTTGAATGTTAGTGTCACTTTTAATGGAAAGTGTTCTAATATAATGTCAGTGACAGTTTTGGGATCAACTTGTGTTGGGAGGACACAGCTGTAACTTGTTTGATTGGACGGATGGAAGACTTAAAGTGCCAGAAGGGTGCACAAAAGTAAAGAGTGGGCAAATATTGATAGATTTGATATTATATTTAGTGTACTCTTCTGTCAAATATATGTTTCTTGCATTATTTTCTGACACCAAAAACTAAATAATTTGCATTGAATGGCTGTTTGAACTGGAAATTAAATAAATGCAAGGGTGGTCTCTGACTTCTGCACAGTACTGTACAGTATATTGATATTTTCACGTACTGTATAGTAGATTTTTTCACTTCATACAGTACCTCCACAATCCCGAATGGACTTTTTCCTTAAACCAGTATCAGCATATTGATCCACATAAAATGATGCTTTAAGTATGGTATTTTGAAACAGAAAATTGATAATACACTTTTCATTTTTAGATTGATGCCAGTGTCCTGATGTTAATGACAGATGAAAAGATGAGGGATTATTTGCCATTTTATGGAGACAGATTAGCAGTGATGGGATATTGTAGGAGACACGAAAAAGAGCCCAACAGTAGGAAATCAAAGCTTTTTGATAGACTGAAGTCAAAACTGAATAAAAGAAAAAAGTGTAAGCATCCAGAAAATATCACTCATCATCAAGATGTGAACACACAGAGGAAAGTAAGGAAAGTGGAGTTGGGCTGGATGCTGTATGATGAAGGAAAAGGAGGCTTTATCCAGGTGAGAACCAAAAAGGTGGTGGAACACGAAAGTTAAGTGTTTCAAAGGACTGGAAAAAAAGACCTCATAACGGAGGCAATAGGTTTGTTTTTCCCAGATGGAAAGAATGCACATGGAAATATTTCTGAGTTTGAGGTGGATCTGACAAATTATCAAGAAGTTTCCTTAGATGAGGACAGTACAGTGGGAGCCCTATATGAAGCCTCAAAGTTAACTATCATGAGGTTCTATCTGTCAACCAAAATGAAACATGACAGTGGTGGTGTGGAGACACAGCAAGAATCAAACACTGCAGATCACTCACAGGAAAACACACAGGATTTTCCCTCTACATACTCACAAATTGATCCACCATTGGAATTAGAAACATTAGATGTCATCTATGTTGGAAATACTGGAAATGATTTGAACTTAGGCAGTGATGACGTGGCACAATTTTATCCTGCAGATGTCACAGACGATTCCAGTTTAGCTCGGCAAAGTTCTACCATATTTACTTGGGAAAATGTGGAGGATAGCAATATCATTACAATTTTCAATGGAGACCTCTCTGAGATGGGAGAACAAAGTCTAGAAGACACTTTGCCTCTGGCACAAGAACTCAGGGAACCAGACAAAAAAATCCTTGTTGTCCATCACAGCCAGATACTATCTGAGCTTATTGAACATTTCACTGATGAACGCCTTTAATATACTCAATCAGAAATTCAAGTAAAGCTTCTACTACCAAATGGGCAGTATGAGAATGGATATGATGATGGAGGCGTTCTCAGAGATTGCCTCTCTGAATTATGGCATGAATTCTATGAACAATGTACAACAGGCAACACTTTCAAGATACCATTTCTCCGACATGACTAGGGCAAAAAAAAGTGGCAGAGTATAGGTAAAATTATTTCTTTTGGTTGGCAGAAAGAGAAGTATTTGCCCATCAAGCTTGCTCCTGTAATCTTGGAACAGGCAGCTCTTGGATATGTGAAGAGTGATCTTGTTGACAATTTTCTAAAGTATGTCTCAGAATCTGACTATTATACCTTGGAATGTTGTCGCAGAGACTTCAACAGTTCTGACCAAGATGAATTAAAGGAATTCTTGGACAACTACAGCTGCTGAAGAATGCCAAATGCACACAACATTGAACAAATTCTGCAAGAACTGGCTCACAAAACCCTTATTCAAGAGCCTGCTTATGTTATCGAACAGTGGGAAAGTGTACTCGCTCCCCTCAGCAAAGCCCTTGAGGAAATTTAAACTGTGTATGAAAACTTGCAGCCAACGGCAAGGAAAATCATACGGTCACTGAAGTTTCCCTGCACAATGAATGCAGGGGAAAAGGAAATATCAAAGCATATTACAACATGCCTGTGAGAGTGTGATGGAAGGAAACAGTCTCTGTTCCTGAGGTTCTGCACAGGCTCAGATCTTTTTCTTGGCAAGACTGTAACTGTTGACTTCACACACATGCAAGGATTTGAGAGAAGACCTATGGCACATACATGTGGCTGTTATTTGAGAGTGTCTATTCATTATGATAGCTATCCTGACTTCAGGTGTGAAATGAACAAAATTTTGGAAATTAATATATGGGTAATGGACATAGTTTAGTATTTTAGTCTGTCGACCTACAGACTACACAGATTAGAAATATGTGCATCTTTCACCATTCAAGACTTTTGGTAAAGTATACTTATTCACAGTATGCATTTAAAGGCCATCTGACCAAGTCTGTACCTTTACACATATAAGCATATAAGATATACTGAGTTTTGAGTGTACTTATGATAGAATGTTCATAATTTCACTGAAGAAATTAAAAAGTCTCAGGTTAAATTGCACTTTTATTTTTGTCATTTTGGTACAAGAATTTCTTTTAGACTGATTGTTCATACAGTATATTGAGTGAGAAACTAATGGATGTTTTTTCACCTTAAAAAAAATATGGTGATGCAGTTTAATAAAAGTTCTTTTTTGAGCGATGTGCATTCTCTAAGCTACCAAGCACTTTTGTGCCAATGAACTCTGGTGCCATGTAGTGTCTAGTAATGTTACAACTTTTGCGTTGTATGTAATTTAGTCACAATATGGCAGCAGAGTTTATTTGCACAATAACTGGACAGTTCATGGCAAAGATGAATTCTAAGTGCTCACTTTGGTTAGCACTTGATTTAGAATGAATCTTTGTTATTAACTCTTCAGTTAGATGTTTCTTGGGGTAGCGGTAACTTTGCAGAATCTGAATTTTTTTATTTGTGTTTGACTAGTTTGGCTATTTGTGGATTTTGTCTGACATTTTTATGAAACGTCAAGATTGCAGATGAGTTCAAATGCCTTGCGTTTAGTGAATATTATTTGTACTATATTTACATTGCATTTGGTGAAAGGAAATGAGAGAGGTGAGGTAATGTTATTGTCAAACATTTCATATAATGTTAGATAATGTTATTGTCAAATCAAAGTTGGGTTGCTTTTATGTGTAAACATTATCTATAGTCCATTAAAGATTGTTTACACTGTTTGCATCTTTTGGCACATTTACTTTCATTTGTTCCTTGTTTCATCCTATTTCACACTCAATGTTAAATCAGATCTAAAGACAACACATTAAAAGTGGTAACATCTTTACCACTTGTAATGTGTAACATCAAATGCTGTGGCATTTGAGAAAAACAAAACACCAAAACACCTAGATCCCACATTTGTAAGCAGTTTATCTTATCCAGAGAGTGCAAAGTCCCCTATTCTCCTATTCCTACTCAAGGTCCAGCCCATTGAGGACCATTTCATGTAGTCTTAAGTAAAGGTCACTGATTTCAAACACATCATCTGGCATTGCAAAGTTCTGTTCAGCCATCAGTTCAACACAAAGATGGAAGACATCCTCATCACAGGGGTAGTCCTTTACACAACAGTCTTCTCGACAGATATCGACTTTGATTTGGTCAACTGCCTGCAAATAGTTCTGTGCGCCATATAAACTAGGGGCAGCATACATCGCTGAAGGTCGTCCACTGGGAGCGCGAGGGTTGTGGGTTGGCCTTATTCTGTGATTATTCCAGGCAGTCAGCACTTCATTGAGCTCCTCCTATAGAAATCAATAGAAATCAATTGTTTTGAAATAAGGTTTGTTAAATCACTTTATGGAACTCAAAGAAGAGATCTTTAATAAGTATAATAGTATAAAACATAGTAGAATTTTATGTTTTACTATTCATATCAAAATCTGTAATGACAGGTATGTTTCATTTACCTGTATGGTGTTTTGGAAGCAAAACTGAATGAGTGATTTGTCGATGAAGGTGTCAACAAAATGCCATCTTCTCTCAGCTGTTCAAAATGGTCCATCCAAAACTGACTGCACTGTGCTCTTAGTGTAGCCCACCAGCGTTCAATTCTCTGATTCCCAGTGCTTGGGCAAAGAGTGACACATTCTGTGCTATCCTCATTCATTTCGCCCAGAAACTTTTGCATTACAGCAACGTGGGTGTTTTCGGTTCCATGATCAAGTCGTACTCTTTGTGGAAGACCATTGTTTTTATAGACAGCGTCTATAAAATAATCCGCAATAATTCATGGGTCATTATTGGTTTTGTATGCTTCTAACCAGATCATTTTTCTCGAGAAGCCATCAATGCACCCGTTGATGCATATCCCGTAAGGTTTTAATTTGTCATACCCATCAATATGCCACACATAGTTTGGTCCGCGGCTGTAATACTGCCGGCGTCTCAGGCGATTTTGCGCACGCAGATCTACTCCTCGCCCGTCCATAAGGTGCAGTAACTGACGGACAGTCTCTCTATCCGTTATTATCCCTGCCATCCAGCATTTCTGGTGCATCCACCGATAGCCATGATGTCTGCCAGAAGTCTGTAGCTGTTGGTGTATGAATGAGGCGACCTCCGCTTCATCTGTCTTGTTTCGCCTTCGCCAGAGCTGATTCTTACACAGCATTCTTTCCAAGGTCCGAAGACTCAGTTTTACATTGTGTGATTCCTCCAATAACACCAAAATTTCATGGTTTGTGTAACCACGACAAAATAAGTCCTCTATAATGGTGTCCATCTTGCAAACCGTGTAGGGATTATAACGAGCAAAACTATTGTAGACCTGCATTAATTTGATTTTTATCAGGGCACTTGACAATACAACTCCCCATGCCTTTAGATCTTGTATGATTTATGAATGATTTTAAGTCGCAATTCTGAGTTACTAAGTCGCAATTCTGAGATACTAGGTCGGAATTCTGAGATACTCCCTGGCGGAAACGGGCTTCCATAGTTCTCTGCATAACGCTGAAAGAGCTAAAGAGCGTTTCTGTTGAGATGTAACAAGCTCGTTTCTTTCTACCATGATGTCACCATGATAAAATCTATCTTTAAACACCTTGCTCAGTCTCTAACGAGACTGTCAAAAATTGCTTTCGCCGATTGTATTGCAAACCGATGGAAGTGGGGTATTGGGAAAAGTTTTCAACTAGCAATAATCGCGCCTCGGCTAAACCTCACAGGCTACGATACTGCTACTGCGCAAAGCTGACGGTTGCCAGGCAACCGCGGGGATCCTATGGAAATCATTATCAATCGTCTCATGGCATGTCGTTGCTGTAACGCTTCATATTTGTCGTCTTCTTCTTCTAGCTTGAGGTTTTGAAGAATTTCATGACAGACAAGGGCTCCGTCGGGAACAAAGGGCGTTGGGAGAAAACCGTTGCTTATTTTCAGCAGCAGAAATACAACCCTTTAAATACAAGATGACAGAACAATGACGAAGGGCATGCCGGGAGGAACTGCACTACAGAGGAAAGGGGGCGGGCACGTACAGTTCACATTCAAGCCACAAGTACTCTTCTCGGATGTTGCACAAACAAATCCTAACGTCTTGAAAGCATTGCAGCATGTTTGTGTCCCACTTCCCGTGGCTGCAGGACGACTGACACGAACGGACAAACACAATCTGTGGCGTTTAGCGTGACATAGTCTTGCAGGCATCGTGCTGTCTCACTGCAATACTATACCGCTGGAGGAAACAGTCCATCTGGCCATGAAACTCATTTGAACGTCTAGCTACAGCAACTAACAATATCATGATTTATTCAGGATGTGTGGAATCAGCACGTCCCGGAGACAGCTTCCGAAATCGTGAGCATTCTCTGGTGGTGTCCTGCAGGGTGCCTGTGGGCGTGCGTTGGTGGTATAGTGGTGAGCATAGCCGCCTTCCAAGCAGTGGACCCGCGTTCGATTCCCGTCCAACGCAGTGGCGATTGGTTTCAAATGCTGTCATGAGCCTTGGATTGTGACTAGCAAAGCGAAGCCTTTTGAAAGAGCTAAAGCACTGCATAACGGAATTGAAGGAGAATCTTACAGGGGATTCTGAGTGGTGTCTGCATACACGCAGTCCGATACGGGTGCTGAAAGCTTGAGCTACTCTCAATGTCATGCTGCCTTTCCCCGGAGTAAATCTGTTACATTGAAAGAATGCTTCTCGCAGGTTCAAAAAGGGACCCTTGTTAATTGGAGAAATCAATGATTTCGAATTAATTCTGTATGTGTTAAAAGCTGCTCATGATGTTTCCCGAGCCGAAACACAGTGCGTTTTTCCAAGCCATTTGACAAAGCCCACCCACTGAAAACTGCAGCAGATCGTGTAAAGACGTTCAACTTTGTAACTACTGCACGCAAAGGAAGCAGAATAAATTCCTCTTTTCAAACTGTCAAAGCCTTGCTTTGCGAACGCTGCAGGACATCGCACAATCTCTTTTGAACGGGGACAAACGATTTCTTATGGGGCGCAGTTAGTACAGACGTTTAAAAAGCTCCACTCATGCCGACGATGCAGCATGAAGAAGCGCAACCTAACGTTTGACAGACAAAAGCCGGGCGCCGCTACGAGCAATATGAAATCAAACTGACAGCACACGGCGTTTCGCGCTGACACAAAAGTGATCTCGACAGATGCTGTTCTCTGCATAACGCTAAAAGAGCTAAAGAGCGTTTCTGTTGAGACGTAACAAGCTCGTTTCTTTCTACCATGATGTCACCATGACCAATTCTGTCTTTAAACACCTTGCTCAGTCTCTGACGAGACTGTCAAAAATTGCTTTCGCCGATTGTATTGCAAACCGGCGGAAGCGGGGCATTGGGAAAAGTTTTCAACTAGCAATAATCGCGCCTCGGCTAAACCTCACAGGCTACGATACTGCCACTGCGCAAAGCTGACGGTTGCCAGGCAACCGCGGGGATCCTATGGAAATCGTTATCGATCGTCTCATGGCATGTCGTTGCGGTAACGCTTCATATTTGTCGTCTTCTTCTTCTTCTAGCTTGAGGTTTTGAAGAATTTCATGACAGACAAGGGCTCCGTCGGGAACAATGGGCGTTGTGAGAAAACCGTTGCTTATTTTCAGCAGCAGAAATACAACCCTTTAAATACAAGATGACAGAACAATGACGAAGGGCATGCCGGGAGGAACTCATGCACTACAGAGGAAAGGGGGCGGGCACGTACAGTTCACATTCAAGCCACAAGTACTCTTCTCGGATGTTGCACAAACAAATCCTAACGTCTTGAAAGCATTGCAGCATGTTTGTGTCCCACTTCCCGTGGCTGCAGGACGACTGAAACGAACGGACAAACACAATCTGTGGCGTTTAGCGTGACATAGTCTTGCAGGCATCGTGCTGTCTCACTGCAATACTATACCGCTGAAGGTAACAGTCCATCTGGCCATGAAACTCATTTGAACGTCTAGCTACAGCAACTAACAATATCATGATTTATTCAGGATGTGTGGAATCAGCACGTCCCGGAGACAGCTTCCGAAATCGTGAGCATTCTCTGGTGGTGTCCTGCAGAGCACCTGTGGGTGTGCGTTGGTGGTATAGTTGTGAGCATAGTTGCCTTCCAAGCAGTTGACCCGGGTTTGATTCCCGGCCAACGCAGTGGCGCTTGGTTTCAAATGCTGTCATGAGCCTTGGGTTGTGACTAGCAAAGCGAAGCCTTTTGAAAGAGCTAAAGCACTGCAAAACGGAGTTGAAGGAGAATCTTACAGGGGATTCTGAGCGGTGTCTGCATACACGCAGTCCGATACGGGTGCTGAAAGCTTGAGCTACTCTCGATGTCATGCTGCTGTTCCCCGGAGTAAATCTGTTACGTTGAAAGAATGCTTCTCGCAGGTTCAAAAAGGGACCCTTGTTAATTGGAGAAATCAATGATTTCGAATGAATTCTGTATGCGACATACACTACTGCTTGGGCACGTAACGGTGTTATATGCAAGTGCGGGACGTGAGGGTTTTCGTTTGTTCGTTTTGTTTTGCTCTGCTTTGCCTTGTTTTGCTTTCCATTGCGTTGGTAAGAGCGTAAATAAAAAGGCGATTCCTGCGATTCTATTGTAAGAGCTATTTCAAGTGCGGCGTGGTGCGGCTTTTGAAATGCTTGTGGGCATTTCTCTGTTGTTGATTCTTTTTTTGTGTGTAACAGAGTGGCATTTTCATGTCCGGACGGGGAGACTTTATCATTCCGACATGAAGCCACCCTTAAGTCCTCTGAGGCGTGTCTGTCTGCAAGGCTTGTATTTTGGAAATGTTTTTTTGAAACGGAGAATGACTTTGAAATAGGCTTCCGCCGGCGCCTCGCGATCCAGGTAAGATTGTAGCAAGAACGCAGCGGCGGCGGGGCTTTCTGTAGTCGTGGTCGAGTGGTTAAGGCGATGGACTAGAAATCCATTGGGGTTTCCCCGCGCAGGTTTGAATTCTGCCGACTACGTTGTCCACCTCCTGTCGATGTGTTCCGGCGCAAGCAAAGAAGCGTGCCTCTTTCCTATTCCTGGTGGTTTTAAAACGCCAAATCGCTTGTACCCGCTGCCTTGGAAATAAGTTCTTCATCGTCTGCGAATGGCATTTTGCAGCTGGAAGCAGATGTCGACCGTTTTTGCACAGAGCACCAAAAAAGCATCTTTTTTGAAGGCCCAGGCACTGAGCATTGGTGGAATTTTCGCCTGTCACGCGGGAGGCTCGGGTTCGATTCCCCGCCAATGCAGTGGCTTTTGCAGCGAGCGGCTCCATCACTTGCATCCCCTTGCAACTCGCAACTGAAAACCCACTGAAGCTAAGCAGGTGTGAGCCAGGTCAGTACCCGGATGAGGGTGAGCTACAGGGAAAAACAAAGCTTCCAGCTGGAAGCGGTGTTAATGGTGCCGGCGGGGGGGCGCTCACCCTGAGGTCTGTGCGGGTCCCAATGCCCCAGTATAGTGATGGAGACGCTGTGTTGTAAAAGGGCGCTGTCTTTTGGATGAGATGTAAAACCGAGGTCACAGCGCTCTGTGGTCATTAAAAATGACCACCAAAACCTTTGACAAAAGCTCTTGGTAATTGATGGTCTTCAATAATGCTTCTCCTTTAGGTACATTTTAAATCAGCTGAAAAATGCTGTGAAATGGGGGGGCACTTCAGGCCAGTGTAGGATTTGGGTTACAAGAACCATGAAACTGCACGAGAAAGCCCGTACACTGAATTACACGACTTTCTATTCAAAGGAGGGCAAAAGAAATTCCCTGAGTTCGATTTTTTTGCAGCACAGAGAGGAGCACTGTCGTGTGGCTGGTTAGCTCAGTTGGTTAGAGTGTGGCGCTAATAGCGCCAAGGTCGTGGGTTCGAACCCCCTACAGGCCAAGTCCTTTTCTCCTCTCTTACCAAATCTTTTAGGTTCCTTTCCGTGGTGAGATGGGTTGTCATGCAACGCTGCCACATAGTGCTGACAGACAAGAGTGTTGCGGGAGAAGAGAAAAGTGTTTGAAGATTTAAGAGTGTCTTAGGTGGAGCCAAAATCAAGTGTCACAAATGCAAATGGGAGGATTTCCAATGTTTAATATGGTAAAAATAAGCAGAAGTTATCTGCCGGTCCGGCACAGTCTGCCATGCTTTTGTCAGATACTGTAAAGTGGTGTCGAACTGGGTGTCGAACTGGAGCCCCACCGTTTGCATATGTGAGGCTCCAGTTATACATCGAGTGTCACATTAAATGACAAAAATGAAGAGAGTTAAAGCAGCTGGAGAGGTTTTCTTACAACTTTTGAGCTGACACAGTTTTGGAAAATGTTTCCTTCACGCTGCACTGTACCACATAGGCAGCCAATAGTCTCCAAAACAAAACAGAATTGACAGTCATATAATGTCCTTTAACCCCGGTTTTAAACGCAGCATCATGTCTGCCATCATAAGAATATGAGTCCAATATTTTAGAATACAGTCAGAATGACTTCTAACCTTACCTGTGGTGTCTTTAATCCCTATTGCTCAATGCATGGTGTACGTACTGCATACATGTGTCTTGAGAATGAAGAATGGGCCCCTGAGACAGTCATTTGCCTGTTTCACAAATGATAATATTTTACTAGAGATTCTGTTTGGGATTCAGATGTGCATTCGGACAGCAATCCCTTTCAAGAAATGATACGTTCTGGATGAGGTCAATGGTGCTGGAACACTGTATTTAGGATGTGATTGTGTGTCCCCTGCTTCAACGCAGTGATATATAGATGTGCTCCTGTAATTTATCGGTACATGCCCAGGGCAGTAAGCAGTCTGAGGATTTATTTCCAGACGGCATAGAGCAGTGAAGCAGTGAAGTAGTGCAACACACTGGATCATTATATTATTAGAATCTATTCTACTTAAATTATTACATTATACACAACTTGAGTTCATTTTAAAAATTAAAAGGTAATGAAAGGAATGCATATACATGATGGGAGCTAAAACAGAAGTTAAGAGAGAGCAAGGACGCCTACAGGAGGTATAGGACAAGCTGCAAAGGAAAAGCTACAACCCCCGACAGCTACTCACCCACCCATCCCACACAGGTACCACTCTCCAACACCTCCGCCATTAACACCTCAGGGACTGAAAGTGCTATGTGCACCATCCCCCAGGCCAGGCTGACCAGGCCAGTGCAACACACTGGATCTTTATATTATTAGAATCTTTCGCCTTTTACTAAAGATTTCCGTGGAGAGGAGCATGAATGAGTTCCATGTAATGTTTGTGCTTCCCTGCCTTCGGGTGGTTGCAGCGGGGCTGGTCAAAGAGAGAAAACAAAACTGCTCACAATCGCTCTTATTATGGTCGTCTGCTCTGCAAGTCCTCGATCTCCGCCCATCTGATTAGCGCTCTCTTCTTTTGGGGGCGGGAAGTGTCCGGCCGCAGGGGATCTTCGGACCTCGCTTTGCATAGCGGCTTCCCAGAGTGCGCCATTTCTGGCACAGTGTGGCCGGGTGTTTTCCAAGTTATCGCACAAATTGGGCAGGCCCGCAAGCCGAGAGCTGCAGGCAATGAGCCCGGAGCTGAACGGGCCCCACTGGTCTCCCACCCAAGTACTAACCAGGCCCGACCCTGCTTAGCTTCCAAGATCAGACGAGATCGGGTGTGTTCAGGGTGGTGTGGCTGTAAGCGAAAGCCCTGGCGCCTGACTCGCTACTTGAAGCTGTGTGTGGCGGGGGCTCCGTGCCCCCCGAGCGGGACTGAAGGATCATTCGTGTGCAACTCTTTGGAAAGGAGCTGCTTTCCAAATCGCATTGCGTGCCTGGATGTTGGCGAATGCGCTCCCTTGTGTTGGCTCGTCCCGCACTGGAGGAGGACAAACAATCTGCACGGAGGAGCACCAGGCAAGTCTTCGCCAGACAAAAACCTCCAGTGCACAGCACTCTGGAAACATTTCGGGCCTGTCGCGTGTTTATTTCAGCACGTAAAGCGCACCGGTCCAACACGTCGGCCGGGCGCGCGGCGCCTCTGCCCTCTTGTGGCCTTGCGGCGTCAGAGCAAGAGGCTCCTTCTCGCTGCCCTTCCGCTGTGTTGCAGGGCCCCGAGAGGGAACCCGGAGCGCGCACTTTGTGGGGGGCGGGGGACCGCGTTCGCGCTCTGCCCCCGGTCTCTTGCGCGAGTACTAAATCTCACGGACAGGGGGGCCTCGTCATTGATTGTTACAGGTGAGACGGGGATTAGGAGGAGACCCCGACTGATGGGTAAAGGGGAGCACTAACACCAGAGGGACACCCCCGGCGTCTCTTTTTGAGAGACGCCCTGGGGTTTCCTAATGGCCAAGGTGGGTCGGGACCTCGGTTTGACGCCTCGCCCGAAGGACGGCGCCTGTTTGTGCAGCAGAGTGTCGCCATCAGGAGGCTGGGGCGTAAGAGAGCCACACAGCCCGCAGGGTGAGCGCTCCCTACTGGTCCCAGTCACACCTCTTGCAGGAGCAGCAGCAACCGGAGCTTTTCCGGGGGGGAATCTCCCATCCGGGTGCCGGCCAGGCTCACACCTGCTGGGCTGCCCCGGGGGTGAGCCCAGTCGAGAGTCGCAGGGCCAGATCTAGTCACCCGGGAGAAACAATACAAGTGAAGGATTGCTCGGCTCTCGGCACTTGAAAAGACCGACAAATGTCTCGTTCCCGCCGGAGCTGAATGTACCCGCATGTGTGGTGTCGTCTTCTTCCCCCGCCCCGCTGTGTTTGCTGTATTGTCTCTGAAGCCGGCCCCCGAGACGAGACGGGCTGTTCCTGTGCCCCAATTAACACTTTACAGGTGCCATTCCCCGGCATTGTGGCCATTGTCGGTGCTCACACGCGATAAGATAAGGCGGAGGAGAGCGGGGCATGCCCAGCGGCAGACATTCAAGGAGGGGGCAGTGCGAGGTGAGGTGAGGTGCGACACGCCAGAGCCCCGACGCAGCTAATGCGGAGCACTTGTTAGACTGGCATCGAAAGGACGTGTGCGCACGGAGCGAGCCTTCCCTGCGGCGGAGCGCGGGAACTTTCTCCCCCCCTCCCGCTGCAGGAGTTGTGTGCGCTGCAGCGGTGCCGAGAGAAAAGCACAGAAGGCAGCAGGCTCTGGAGAGCAGGTAAGAGACGGAGCCTTGTGGGCAGGCGAGCAGGCCGGTTTTTTTGGAAATTGCTGAAAAGGTTTGTTCGGTGTGTGGCAGGCGCACGTCGCGAGCTTGCGTGGCGATCTGCCGGTCTGGAGTTATGCAAATGAGGCCGAATTGCATCCCGGGACATGCTGCGAATGCGCAACGGCGACTGCAGATGTGTAGGAAACGGCGCGCTCGTTTTCTCGTTTTGCCCACACTTTTGAGTGTTAGTGTGGCGTGTGAGTGTGCGAAAGAGTGGGCCCAGCAGGAGGCGGTGGCGTGCGGGGCGAGGAGGTGGCCTAGGCTGCGCGATTTGTGCTGTGGGTGCGGGCCGCTTGCAGGGGCCTGTACAACTCATACTTACCTGGCAGGGGAGATACCTTGATCAGCCTGTAGGTGGAGTAGTTGGATTGTTTTCTTGTTTTGTGGAAGCAGTGTTTGTTTTGCAGTTCACGAAATGCAAAGTTTTGGATCCCGTAAGAATGCTGTGCGTTTTGAGCTTTTGGATGACCTCTTCATGGATCGTATGCAGTTCAGCAGAAAAGTGTTGCAGAAGGAACTTGGCTTTGAACCTCGGCACTTGGATTTCATCTTCGCTCTCCCAGGTCAGAAAGCATTTGAGGTTGTTTTTGCTACCTATTCTCTGTTTGAACAATGTGTGGATGTGTTTGAGGCAAAAAGAGGGAAAGTTCCTACCCTTGAGAAGATCAACTTGCAGCCTCTGACACAGAGAGAGAGGAAAACGGTGCATGTTGTTATGTTCTCGGAAGTGGCAAAGACGGAGGACATTCACACCTGGCTTAACCAGTACTGCACCGTCCACCATGGAACTGAGGTTAGAGATGTTGACGGTATAAAAACAGGAGCAAGAAAATTTGAGGTTCGCTTGCTACCGGACAATGTAAATGGAGGCTTAAGGCACCTGCCCTCTACAATCCGGCTGGGCGCCTGCAATGGCTATGTTTTTTATGTGGGACAACCAAAGGTGTGTCGGCGCTGTGGTGCTGTGGGACACCTGGCATCGTCCTGCACTGTGAAATGCTGCAAGACCTGTGGCAAACAGGGACATTTAGCCTCTGACTGTTCAATGCTGCCAAAGTGCAATTTATGTGGCTCGGAAGGACACATTTTTAAGAACTGCCCCCACGCCTACGCCTATAAACTCAAAATGAGAAAGGATGAGGCAGTGCTTGTTTCAGCCAAACCGGCCCGAAAAAGCCAAAGCAAACAACAAGTCAAACAAAGAACCCTTGTTGGACAAAGAGTCTCAGCCTCCAGCCAGGATCAGTCCTGCTGTGGCTCCGGGGCCGGTGGAAGAGAAATCCACTACGCCCCCACAACCGCAGACTGCACCAGACAAGCACGAGGGTTTGAAAACCCCCGAGAACAGCGAGGACCCCTCCCCCACTCCTGCTCCTCAGAACGAGGGCCAGTGTGGGGCCCCCCGGTGGAGCGGGTCCAGCGACGATACCCAGGATTCAGCGGAGCTGCTTTTCTCAGACTCTGCAAGTGCTACAGATGCCCTCCTCTCCTCCATCCAGTCCATCACGGAGGATCTGCAACAGCTGGTGGGTGAGGGGGAAGAGGAGACTGGTGCATCGGCTGCACCCCTTTCCCCTCGGTGCTCCCAGGAGCTGGACTTGAGGAAAAGGAAAAATGACTCTGTTTTCTCCCCGAGCGAGGAGGAAGGAGAGAATGGCGATGGGGACAGCTGGAACCCCTCCACCCCTCCCTCTACCCCCTTCCTTGAAATGGACTCCGTGAATGCTTTTACTGCTGCCACCCTGATGAAGGCTCATTCAGAGGATGGCTGGCAGGAAATTGGTAAGAAGAAAAAGAAAAAGAAGAAGGTAACAGGTGAGACCAAAGAGAAATGTGTTTTGTAAAGACTGGTTCCACTTTCTTATGTAATATGGCTCTAAACATAATTTCTCTTAACACCAGAGGTATCAATGACAGAGTTAAATGCCAGTGTGTCTTTGATTACTCCAGCAGAGAGAGGGAGATGTGTTGATGTTGCAGGAGTGTGCTTTAGCCTATCAAGAGAGGTATAAAAGCTTTGAAGATAGGTGGGATAAAGGGCCTTCTGTTTGGTCAGGGGACAATAACAACAGAGCCTCTGGCGTGGCCATTCTTTTCAAAGGATGGGCTTTCAAATTGAAAAGTATTCAGAGGGTCATAGATGGCAGGTTGCTGTGTGTGGATGTGGAATGGGGGACTGTTAACCTGCGGCTAATCAATGTGTATTGTCCTACTGACGTGGGAGGAAGGGTGGAGCTACTCAAGGCACTCTCTCCCCTATTGTTAAGTAGCACAGACGTGATAGTGGGAGGGGATTTTAATTGTATCTTAGAGCACACAGACAGGCAGTCTAGCTCTCCGATAAAATTGGATTCCAGCTCACTGGCCCTGCAAAACTTAGTTCAAGACTTTAAACTCTCAGACACATATAGATGTATATATCCCACAACAGCAGGATATACATGGTCAGGGAGGAATAGCAGCTCCAGAATTGACTATTGCTTTGTCTCAGAGAGAGTGAAAGTTGTTGGGGTCACTCTTCAGCCTGTCTTCTTCTCAGATCATCAGGCTTTAGGGTGTAGAGTGGAACTCCAGGGCAGGACTGTCTTTGGCCCAGGCCTCTGGAAACTCAACACAAAGCTGCTAGAGAACGAGGGGGTAGTATCCCGCTACAAGGAGAAACTATCACAGTGGCTGTCCTTGCAGTGTCTGTACGGGTCAGTAGGAGAGTGGTGGGAGGAGGTGAAGATGAGGACAAAGGCCTTTTTCATGGCTGAGGGAAGGAAGGCTGCTGCCAGACGGAGAGGATTGCTAGCCAGGAAACAGACAGCTGCAGCGTCTCTACACGATGCTGCACAGTGGCTTCGATGTGCTCGAGGATATCACCCTTTTAAAAAAGGACATCCGGAGCATAGCCGAAGAAAGTAGTCGAGGAGTGCTGTTAAGAAGCAGAGTGCAGTTCTTGGAAGAAAATAAGAAGTGTACTCGCTTCTTTTTCAGGAAAGTGGTAGGCTCCAAGTCTGTCATGGAAAGTGTAGTTGATGAGGAGGGACGAGAGAGAACAGAGCCGAGTGCTATCCTCTCCTGCACCGAGGCCTTCTACTCAAGACTGTACAGCTCTACAGAGGTAAAGGATGAAGAAATTCATTTTTTTACCTCAAAGCTAGAAAACGTTTTGAGTGAAGAAGATAGGGAAGTACTTGAGAGGGATTTGACAGTAGAAGAGCTGAGACAGGCTATGGAGAGCTTACAGCAGGGGAAAACTCCGGGTGCTGACGGGCTCCCTAAAGAATTTTATTGCACCTTTTGGGATCTGCTTCAGGATCCGCTACTGCTCCTATTCGAGGAAAGCTATAAGACAGAATTGCTGCCTGACTCCTTAAGAGAAGGCACTATCTCTCTCTTGTTTAAGAAAGGAGCAAAGAATGACATAAAGAACTGGAGACCCCTCAGCCTGTTAGGCGTGGACACTAAGATCCTGTCCAAAGCCCTTTTCCTGCGCCTACAAAATGTAGTGGCCTCACTGGTAGGGAAAGAACAGACTTGTGGGATAGCAGGACGCCTGATGAGCGACAACCTGGCCTTGTTGAGGGATGTCTGTCTGTACTCAGAGGATCGCTCCCTCCCTCTGTGCATTTTAAGTGTAGACCTAGAAAAGACCTTTGACCGCCTACCGGTCAAAGGCCGGTCACGCGGTGCGTGATTGGTTGACCGACAGGGGCACTCGTGGTCCGTTGGTCTGTCGTAGAAAGACTTACTGTAAACGTCTTTACTGTGCCCGTTGTAGATATTGAATTTTACCACTGAAGGGAAATCTTAGTGCCTGAGCATAAAAAGAATAGGAGCATACTGTAACGCGTGTGAAGGCCATAAACGATATTAATTTTGGAATGTAAACATACAGTATATAGCTGGTCTTGGTACTTTAAAGAAAAAAATACACACCAGTATTCCATTTCTCCCTAAACATTGTAAGCTTCGAAGTCTTTAACTAACGTGATACCGGAGTCAACAAGCATACTTTTAGAATTTGATTAAAAGGGAATATAATATGGAATCGCGTATCTCAAGAAATTAATAACGATATAATTATATTCATGTTGCAAAAGAACTGCAACGGACATAAAAACTCCCTTGCTTTTAACAGAGCGTTCCATAATTTCTAACTACGAAAATGCCAGGTGAAAGGATTTGTAAACATATTTTGTTAAAGCAAGTCAGTTTTTTCCGCAACACATAAAATACATTTTTCCAAGAAAGTTTAGCCTTTGTCACTAATGAAACCACTAAATAAAGACATAAATATAGAAATCTTAAGATTTGTTTTATTTAATGTTGGTAGCAGGATGAACTGTCAGAGTGTATATTTTGTCGCAAAGTTGCTGCAAGATGTTAACAGTGAAAAAGGTATTTAGAAATGAGTTATTTCAAGATGAAAAAGAAAACATACACGAAACATGGTTTCATAACGACCAGAATCGGTCTTGAGATATTTTTAACTTGATTTACAGTATTTGAGAGGTATGTCTTAACACCGATACTACAGTGCTTAAGTACTGCTCACGTATATGTTTCTAGGTTTATATTATGCATTTCATACGGTCAAATTACTTTTGAGCAACTAATAAGAAGCGCGAAACGGTATGCGTTTTAGTTTCGTTTTGTGCTGGGACCCGTGGATTGATTAGAGATATCAAGTACATACAAGTCATTTTTTAAATGTTGTAGTTCGTCTTGAAAAAATGTTACGAGTACATCATCTATCAACAATTACACAGGTTCTGTTTCCATATTGCGGATTTTGGTTAGGTATTATCAAATCCAGTGGCGCTGTGTGTTAGTTTACTGAGTCCCATGTCACATGGTCTGTGATTGAAACCTGTAAAACCGGTTTAATTTGTCACAGCCAGCACTCTTCAGGTGTGAGGGTCTTCTGCTCAGAATGAAACGCTAAAATGTTTGTGTATATTCTAATGGTAGTGGGGGCAGGGTGTGTGGGAACAGGTTTGGTTGAAATTGCATTGGACATCTATGTTCTTCACACCTGAAACATTTTCTCTGAAAGCATTTTCTTCGCAATTTAACCGATCTTGTTACAGCATGTTACAGTTTACTATTATTAACCATATTAATTTTAAGTGCTTAATGTAAAATCTTGTAAAAATATATTTTCATTGTTGAAATATACATTAAGTCTGACTATCATATAATAAGTTAAATACAAAACTAAAGATAAAATAGGGTTAAATATAATTCAAAATATTTTGCTAACAATGTTAACTGTTTATGAATAATAAAATGTATTAACTAAGGAGTAGGATGGCACAGTTGTTAGTATGTTTTTTGTTTTGTTTCTTTTTCATAAATACAACAGTAGTACCTGATGTCTCAGTGGCTTTCAAAATTAAATTATGCATGCAAACCTGTGAACTAGAAAGATAACTAAGATATCCATCCATTATATTCCATAATATCCATGAAATATATGGCGCTGAAATATGTGTGACGCAGTGGTGGCCTGACACGGTGAGGTGCGCTGGCAGCTGTGTGATGCAGTGGTGGTCGGGTATGTAGAGGTGCACTGGCAGCTGTGTGTTGTGACGCAGTGGTGGCCTGACACGGTGTGGTGCCCTGGCAGCTGTGTGATGCAGTGGTGGTCGGGTATGTAGAGGTGCACTGGCAGCTGTGTGTTGTGACGCAGTGGTGGCCTGGCACGGTGAGGTGCGCTGGAAGCTGTGTGATGCAGTGGTGGTCGGGTATGTAGAGGTGCACTGGCAGCTGTGTGTTGTGACGCAGTGGTGGCCTGGCACGGTGAGGTGCGCTGGAGCTGTGTGATGCAGTGGTGGTCGGGTATGTAGAGGTGCACTGGCAGCTGTGTGTTGTGACGCAGTGGTGGCCTGGCACGGTGAGGTGCGCTGGCAGCTGTGTGATGCAGTGGTGGTCGGGTATGTAGAGGTGCACTGGCAGCTGTGTGTTGTGACGCAGTGGTGGCCTGGCACGGTGAGGTGCGCTGGCAGCTGTGTGATGCAGTGGTGGTCGGGTATGTAGAGGTGCACTGGCAGCTGTGTGTTGTGACGCAGTGGTGGCCTGGCACGGTGAGGTGCGCTGGCAGCTGTGTGATGCAGTGGTGGTCGGGTATGTAGAGGTGCACTGGCAGCTGTGTGTTGTGACGCAGTGGTGGCCTGGCACGGTGAGGTGCCCTGGCAGCTGTATGATGCAGTGGTGGCCTGGCACGGTGAGGTGCGCTTGCAGCTATGTGACGCAGTGGTGGCCTGGCACGGTGAGGTGCGCTGGCAGCTGTGTGATGCACAGCTCAGTTGGTTTTGTCCAACTGAGCAATCTTGCTTTCATAAAATATACCAACATTTTAATGACTGATGATTAACATGCTGTAATACACAGTTCAAAATTAAAGGCTCAAATGCTGTACATGAGAGGTTAAGCTCCCCCTGGCGGTTTTACAAGGCGACGCCGGATAGTTAGTCACGTGACACACGTGAACCGCGTGATACCCCGGTGGGCGTGTCGCGGTATGCCGCGAAATACCTCACCCATTTTGAATGGCTGCATCTGTACGTTCAGAATCAAACCCGCAGCTGTTGTTCGACTTTATTTCTTGACTAATTACAACTGAGTGTCGCACGAGCAGTTACGTAAACTTGTCTGGTATATTTGAACACAAATGCCGTTCTTCAATTAAAACTAACAGTACATTGTCAGGGACATTCAGTTCTATAAAAACAAGAGACAGACAAGAGAATATTTCTTCCTTTCATGTGGACTACGTGTTGACTTACTGATCGGAATAATTGAAAAGTTCGGGTTCATAGCCGATGCAGTGCGTGCTAATTAGAACAGCAACGCTGAGTTCTCAGCACCGTACTGAGCCCAGGTGTTTTTCTAAAGCTGTCAGGTGCAGTTCATTTACATGAAGGAAATCTCTTACTGGGTGCAATTACAATGCAGTAAGTAGCACAGACTACTTAGGGAGCAGCCCGATGCGTTTAAAAATGACCTGAGCCAGGTAGGAGTCGAACCTACAATCTCCTGATTCGTAATCAGACGCGTTATCCATTGCGCCACTGGACCTGGTGTGATACTGCAGGACTGTAACCCAGTGAGCTCAGCCCTGCAACTAGTAAAATATTACCCCCGGTCCATTCTTTTCCAAAAGTGAGAAACACCTGTTTTCTACATGTTGTCTGTTTTAAAACCATATCTCTTTAAACCAAACCAAGAGTTTGTCTTTTGCACTGCTATTCTGATTCATTTCGATTTCAAAGAAAAAAAAAACATTACCTTCCAAAGCATCATAAAATTGTCCCTTCTTCCAGACTCTACTTCTCTTTTGTAGTAGTACAGCAGACCATTCCAGGTGAGCAGATCACAGAGTCCGAAATGAGCTTCCTCCATCAAGCAAAGTACCTGAACATGACTCTGTCATCATAAAAGCGCCCCTGTAATAAAGAAATTAAATCCGAAATCAAGAGGGCAGTTGCCTACTGAAATACAAGAAGTCATCAATTTTAACCTGGCAACACATTAAAGGCTGCATCTATACAAGTACGATTCTAGAAATGCTCACCAGATTACGTTTTAAGAAGGAACTGTGCCTCAGGTTCCGCCGAGATCTTAACTCGGATGGCAGGATTCAGAGTCCGGAGTGCGGACTGATGGCGCACGGAGGGTCCATATACTGTGGATCCCTCAGTGATCTTCCGCGTATTCAAACCGCCAGCGTGTGACTCCCCTGTCCCCGTGACCTCATTGCTCTGCTCTCTCCTCTGTGCAGCCGAGCCCGACTCACGGTAAAGTGAAAAAAAATATGCCCTCAACGTGAGATTTAGTCTGGAGCGAGGATAGATGTTACCTTTTTATCATTGAACAGGATGTATGTGATGTGGCGACTAGGTTCAATTTTGTATCCTCTTTAAAAGATTAAGGACTGGGGTGAGCGTGATTTACCAGCTAAGAACCCGACGTGCGCACCGTTTAAGCTGCATAGACTCGGTCGTTTAACTCTTCTCCATTAGTAGGGTTAAGGTTAAAGAAAAAAACATTGCTGACTTCTTTTATTTTTTTGCCAGCCGCTAGCGCTGATTAGCAAGGTTTGTATTTCATGTTTTGCAAGTTGCATCCATTTTAAGAAAAACAAGTCGCGTTAAAGACAGGAAATGAATACTTGCATTTAATTAAGTCTAGCTGTAGGTGGTTGTCCATAATGACCAGTACTGTTCAAGAAGACAGAACAAAGAAGGCACCGCTGGGATTCGAACCCAGGATCTCCTGTTTACTAGACAGGCGCTTTAACCAACTAAGCCACAGCACCCCAGGAGTGTTGTCCTTTTGCAGCCACTTGGACACACCTTTAGAAAAACATTTTGTTAACAGGCATTCTGCCTCAGCCTAAACACCTATAGCTTGCAAAGCGCATGCTATTAGACAGGCACCTCTGCAAGACCTTAAGAGTCTCTTAAACTAGTGATAGTAAGGTGTTCCCAATGGGTGATGTTCGGCTTTCAAATCATCTCTCCGTGGAAGCACCGAGATGCAGCTGTTTAAGGCTTAGAAGCAGCTGACTGTTTCACTACCTAGCTGATCACTGTCAGTCAGGGAGCTTAGAGGTGAAAAGCCTGTCTGAGAGACAATTCGCCGTCGATCAGTTCAATATGTTCCGTACCAGCTCGGCGCACCCGAGATCATCTTGGTAGCCGTGTAGCTCAGATGAGTGAGAGCTTGTGTGTATTTACCACCGTGATTGGATGCCGGCCCTTCTCAGGTCACAGTAAACCTTCTGCTCAAAAAAAGTGAGGTAAAACCTCACTCTGCACAGTAAAACCTAAAAAAGTGAGGTTTTATTTAATCTCTGACCAAGGGAAACGTTTCATTTTTTCAAAGAAATGTTTGTTAAAAAATAAAGTCATAGTTCCATGGGATTCAATCATAGACCGTGTGACATGGAAGTCAGGAACCTAACCCACTAAAGCACTACAGAAACATTATCGACAGACAATGTACAGCGTGTACTATTCTTGTGTTGCGGTACATGAATATAATTATATCGTTATTAATTTCTAATTTATAACTTTATTAACTTTATAAATTTATTTACGTTATTAATTAATTTCATGACGCACAGACAGAGCGTGGGGAGCTGCCGCCTGCAAACACGGCTCCAGGCAGGACTCCGCTCTGCAGGAGCCGCAGAGCAGAGGAGATGGGGGCAGCTTAGCTCCTGTGCAGAGACCTGAGCTGTTGTTGCTGCGGACGCTGTCTTTTCTGCACTCGGGGTAGGAGTGAATGTTGAGTTGCCCTTAGAAATGAAGCAAAGCACTTCAACGGCACGGGTGTGTGTGTGCGCGCCCTGGTGATTCTGGGAGACAGATCGAACCTGGGCTAAAAGAGAGGGGGCTTAGCCCTCTTCCATTTGCTACTTCAAAGTTGTACAACCCATTTGTATCTGCTAGGCGGCGCAGTCGTCGTGCACAAAGAACGCTTTGAAAAGCGTCCAAAGCAAGTCATTCCGAGTTGGTCGTTTGTGTTTTCCGTTCAGACGCGAAATGCTGAAATGATCTCTCGGCTCCTCGGTTGTCATTTCTGCTCCGTAAAGGAATCACAGCACGCGTCGCCTTCCAGCATGCTGGGTCGGGACACGATGCCGGGGGTCGGAGCGTGCGATGTCTTCCTCGTTAGTATAGTGGCAAGTATCCCCGCCTGTCACGCGGGAGACCGGGGTTCGATTCCCCGATGGGGAGTAGCTTTTCTTCTACCTCCTTAGAGAAAGGACTGCCTTTCACTTCTCTGTTTTCTAACACAGCGTCGTGCACCTTTTCATTGCTCTCGCTTTCAGAGCCTCCGCACGGCACACGACTCGACATCAGGAAGCACATTGAAGTGAAAGCAGGGAGCGCTGCGACATGCACTGTGCAGATCCCACCACACTAAGAGGTGACTGGGTCTGTTCGATGCACAAAGAACGCTTTGATAAGCGTCAAAGGCAAATCATTCCGAGTTGGTCGTTTGTGTTTTCCGTTCAGACGCGAAATGCTGAAATGATCTCTCGGCTCCTCGGTTGTCATTTCTGCTCCGTAAAGGAATCACAGCACGCGTCGGCTTCCAGCACGGTGGGTCGGGACACGATGCCCGGGGGTCGGAGAGAGCGATGTCTTCCTCGTTAGTATAGGACCAGTCACCTGTCCCCACCTGTCACGCGGGAGACAGGGGTACATCAGGACGCGCATTGAAGTGAAAGCAGGATGCGCTGCGACATGCACTGTGCAGATCCCGCCACACTAAGAGGTGAGTGGGTCTGTTCGATCACAGCGCTAGGCGAATCCCCAATCCCCTTTTGTGCGTGGCGACAAAAGAAATCTGTTTTCGCCCGGTTTCGAACCGGGGACCTTTCGCATGTGAGGCGAACGTGATAACCACTACACTACGGAAACAGTGGCAAAACATGCCCAGCGGCCCAGTGCTGAGCTTCGCCAATGCGATTCAGCTGCTTCCAGTGCCTTTATTGGAGTGCGCTGATGGACCGTGCTCTCTCTCCAGAGACCAGCACGCCTGTCATGGACGGAGCAGGAAAGACGGCGTCACATTCTACAGCCCTCTCCACGCAATCGACGAAATCGGGCTACTGAAGTGGAGAAAATCGCCTCTCCAGAAAGTGCAAATATCATCTTGGAGAGTATAAATCCTATTGCCGAAGGTCAGCCCTGTCTACCAGAGTAACCCTCCCACCTCCTGCAGCGATGGTCAGCTGGTCTCACACGCGAGAAGTTTCGGCTGGAAACAAGCGCCCCCTCTTCTCGCACGTTTTGCACGTTCGAGTAGTTTTAATGCGGCTCCTTCGTACACGGTGCTGATCTTTTGGAAAGCAGGAGGCAAAACTGACACGTTCCCATACCGGGAGTCGAACCAGGGCCGCCTGGGTGAAAACCAGGAATCCTAACCACTAGACCATATGGCAGCGAACAACCCTGCTATTCCCGGCATCATGCAAGCAAACTACATAAATATGAGAAAACACGCAAGAGAGTTGCCACTCAGAGTGTCGAAGGGTCGATGTATACTGGGACTCAGTTGAAATGCAACGTCAGGACTTTTCCGTTTATGTCACACGAAGAGAGCACAGCCTTTTCCGCCCTGCCACGTGTGTATCGGTAACTCGACGTGATCGTATAGTGGTCAGTACTTTGCGTTGTGGCCGCAACAACTCTGGTTCAAATCTGGGTCACGGCAGAATAGGGGTGTTTGCTTTTACTACTTGCATGAATGAAGGCAAAAAAAAGCCAATCGATGTGAACGAACGGCGCTTTACAGAGGAGTACTGCCTGACTGGATCGTTGATGAACGACAGAGGCCACTCCGACCTCTTCTCGGGTTTCTTCAATGACTTACTAAGGATCTTCTTCACATTCGCCCATGCAGGGGAAGCCAGTTACACCACAGCAAACGCAGGAAAGTGCATTTCATGCAGAGACCAGGAGGGACCTGTTTACACCAAGAGTGGTCGGAGTATGGAACAATGCGCCCAGCCCTGTTGCTGGAGTCGATTCTTGATGAGATCTTGGGCTCACTAAGAGGCCCCCGCTGGGTACTAATCTTTCTGTTGTTCTCGCAGGTGTTGCGCTGCTTTTGAGCCGACAGAGCTCGTCTTGGTCTGTCGGGACAGCCAAATTGCAAATGATCAGCTCCAGGTACAGAAAAAACGTGCGTTTGGTACAAGAGTGCATGAAGGCACCGGAAATACATTGGGAACAAATGACTGGTGGTTCAAGACCTCTGTGAAGTGCAGGAGCGTGCAAGAAGAGGCTGTTTGCACCCGGTCTCGAACCTGGGACTTTTCACATGTTAGGCAAACGTGATAACCACTACACTACGGAAACCTGTAGGGTTTGTTGCTGGTGTATCGCTTGCGTTTCGGGCTGAGAAAGGGACGCGTCATTTTAGGCAGGGGGCGCTGGAGAGAGGAACAAAGGGAGCGATGAAACAAAATGCCGAAACCCGGGATCGAGCCAAGGACCTTTAGAACATACTCTCACGAATCGTTAGAATATGTGCGTTTGATCATCAATTGCGTAACAACCACATTCGTTCGACTTGAGCCATCAAGCTCATAGTTTTCAAATCTTGAAAGCTGTCATTGAGCACATCATAGTCTGCAGTACGCCCCGTAACTTGCGTACTTCAACAGAAAGAAGAGCAGACAGCTCCATAAATATGCGAGGCGCAGAGAGTGCAAGGCGAGCCGCACACGTTTCGGTGGCTGAGAGAGGGCAGTTTTTGCTTCTGCATTTCCCAAGTAAGGACGCATGACAACAAGCGATCGCGGTGCTCATTTACGACATAGTGGTGATGAGTTTTCAGTACGTGTTCTTTTGAACGAGCAATGAGGTTGCTGCCTTGGACAGCTGACTGCACGCTCTCATTGTGCCACGTGATGAGTATTCACCAGGCTCGTTCAGTCATTAGTCACATTCCATCGTTTGCCATAAGCAGATGCTGCAAGGTGATGTGGATATCAGTTCCCAGTCTTGTGGACGAGGACAGAAAGAGCACACAAGGGCTCAGCCGGGAGTTGAACCCGGGACCTCCCACACCCTAAGCGAGAATCATACCCCTAAACCAATGAGCCACAGCAGCACTTTCTATTTTATCCTGTCAGCGAGCTTGAGGATGGGGGAGAGGCGTCATTCGCTCGTCCAGTCAGACCTTCATCAATAAGTCAAGAAAGCCGCAATTACACGACTGCCTTGCAGACGAAGGGCAGTGAACTGCACCCGGTAAGAGGGGAACAAGCGGCACTAGGCAACACTGAGGCATGAGCCCCAGCGAGGGGGGTTAGCTTGCATGGTACAGCGCTCGCTTTGCATGCGAGAGGTAGCGGGATCGTTTCCCACGTCCTCCAGGTGTGTGCTTAGAGCTTGATGTGCCGAAAGGTGTCCTTTAGCCTGTGGTCACACCTTGCATGGAGAGCGTCATGCAGCTGTCAATCATTTCGCAGCCACGCCCCCTCTTCATCTTCTCTCTGCCTTAAGCGTCTCCGCCACTCTCTCTTGACATTTCATGTCAGCATGTCAGAAGTCCGAGTGACGTTTTTAATGGCTGAGTGAGGGCACGATGCTGAAGCAGAGAGGCCACTTCAGCCAGAGAGACTTGTGCTAGGTGAGATCTGAAAAACGGACTCGCAACAGAAACAGACCAAAAAAGTATCGGTGAGATCAAAAGGCAAATGCAACATCCAGCAGAGGGCGTCTAAAGATTAGGGAACGGGCGACTGAAATCCATATGAGGCAAACTTTCCGGCTGTGCACTGCAGCTGGCCTCGTTGGCGTAGTTGGTAGCGCGTCAGTCTCTTCATCTGAAGGTCCTGAGTTTGATCCTCACCCGGGGCAGGGCTGCTTCCTCTCTTACTCTTTTCAAACACTTGCGGCAACTGTTCGCTCATAACCACGTCTGGAATGCGTGACCTTTACACGGGGGAGAAGCAACGCCGCATCCCTTTTCTAAAGAACATTCACATTCAGAAATAAGTCAAGAAATTTGCCATTACTTTTGCTGTCAGCCTGCCCATGTTGCCAAAGAAAGATTCACTCGGCGTCAACATGACAGAACAGCGATCACTTGAAAACACTGTTCCACACTCCGTAAGCAAGAACTTCAGTGTTTGCAGTCACCCGATATGCCGATAGTCAAAGGAGCACAAAACACGAAACGTCAAAAGACAAGATGAGTTGATGGAAAGAGCGTTGAATTGATGAGCACAAAAGTTAAGCTCGTACAATAGGCAACGAAGGTCCCGGCGTCATCATCGCACTTGAAAGGACTGCCTTGCAGACTAAGGGCAGTGGGAGGTTGCTGTTTTGAGATGGAGGCATTGGGATGGTGGGCCGAGATCTATTCTTCTTAAGGAATTCTTCATCGTGAAAGATCGGTCCACAGATCATCCAAAGAACTTACAAATTTTTGGGACTCAGGGAATCACGTCTTGAAAATACGGCTTGGACGCGTAACGGCATTCTATCCAACCATCCAACTGCAGGACTTGAGGTTTTTTTGTGCTTCGTTCTGTTTTCGTTGACATCGCATTCGTAAGAGCGTCAAAAAAAGGCAATTCCAGCATCTAACACGAATAAAAGGGCTATTGAAACTGCAGGGCTGCGCAGCTTCTAAAATCCTTGCACACAATTCTCCGTTATTGTTACTTCCTTCTTTCTGTCTAACAAAGTTCCCTTTTCCTGACCGGACGGGGAGACTATCATTCCAACTTGAAGCCAGCCTTAAGTTCTCCGAGGCGCATTTGTCTGCTAGCATGTATTTTGTGAAATTCTTTTTTGTTGTTGTTAAACCGAAAGCGACTTTGAAAAAGGGTTCCGCCGCCGCCCGGCACTCTATGTTAGACTGTATCAAGAAGGCAGCGCGCGCTGCAGCCGTGGCCGAGTGGTTAGGGCGATGGATTAGAAAGCCGTCGGGGTCTCCCCGCGAAGCTTCGAGTCCTGCCGCCTACGGTGTCGTCGTGTGTCTGCGCAACAAAGGAAAAGCACCCGTTTCGCTTTTCCCGCGACTTTTAAAACACGAATGATCTGGATTTCTAAATGAATGGCTCTTAAAATGTGATCTGATCTTCATCTGACGCATAATAATAAAGACAGTCTTGTTTAACAAACAACACACAACATTTTACATTGTCAATTCAGTTCAAATCAATGTATTTCTATATAGCGCCTTTCACAACAAGGTTGTCCCAAGGCACTTAACAATGCAAGTTGTTAAGAGCCTTGTGTCTAATATGCCGCCTAGGTTACGTGCTGTCTCTTTGAGGCAAATGTTTAAATCCTCTGAGTTAAGTGCTGAAGTTATAGTAGTCCTATCAGTATTGTTGCCTCCGATCAACAGATCCTCAGTTTTCTCAGAGTTGAGTAACAAAAAGTTTTCACACATCCAAGTCTTTCCTTCATTAATGCATTTAACTAAAGTGATAATAGAAGAGTTGTCGTTTGGTGTAAACAAAATGTTTATTTGAGTGTCATCAGCATATGAATGAAAGTTCATATTATTTTTTCGTATTATCCTACCTAGCAGCAGCATGTAGAGAGAGAGAGCAATATTGGTCCCGGCACTGATCCGTCTGGTACCCCAAATTGAACTGGTGACGTTGATGAAGCAGTACAATTATTAGATATTTGAACATAATGAAAACGATGAGTAAAATGTGAAGTAAACCACTGAAGGACGGTTCCAGATAAGCCAACCTCAAACTCAAGCCTGTGTAACAAAACAGAGAGGTCAACCGTGTCAAAGGCAGCTCTAAGATCTAGAAGCACAAGCACTGTTGCATTCCCTGCATCAGTAGCTAAGAGAATATCATTTACGACTCTCGTTAATGCAGTTTCAGAAACCAGACTGAAATTTCTCAATTATATTATTTGAATCCAGATACGATTGACGTTGGGCAACAACTATTCTCTCAAGACTTTTAGATTGAAATGGGACCTTTGAGACAGGCCTGTAGTTGTTAAGAACTTGTGGATCCAAATTTGACTTCTTAAGGAGCGGTTTAACAACTGCTACCTTAAATTGATCAGGTACAATGCCTGACGCAAGCGATGCATTCATCATACTAATTATAGGTCCTGCCAGTCCTTCGAGGGAATCTTTGACTAGCTGAGTGGGGATGGGATCTAGCGAACAGGTGGTTGACTTTGTCTTACGTCTGTGTTCATGAGTCCACCATAAGAAGAAATCTGAACAGGAGTGGTGATCATCCGAGGTCACCACGGAGGAAACCACTGCTCTCCCCAACAAAAAAACCACCACTGCCCCTCTCAAGTTTGCTAAAGACCACATGGATGTTCCACAGCAACTCCTGGAACAATGTTCTGTGGACAGACGTGACAAAAGTTGAACTTGTTGGTAAATGTGCACAGCGTTATGTTTGGAGATAACAAAACACTGCATACCAACTCCAAAACCTCATCCCACCTGGGAAGCATGGCGGAGGCTGTAGGGCTTGCAATCATCGAGGGACCGATGAATTCCAAGATGTATCAGGAAATTCTACAGCAGAATGTCAGGGTGTCTGCCTGTGATCTAAAACTCGAAAGACGCTGGGTCATGCAGCATGACAAAAACAAAGGAGTACATCAACAACAGAGTGGCTGAAACAGAAGAAATTCCATATTTTGGGATGGCCAAGTAAGAGTCCTGACCCCAATCCCATTGAAGTGCTGTGGCATGATCTGAAGCAGGCCGTTCAGTGCAAGACATCCCAAAAATATACATGAACTGAAACAGTTTTGCATAGAGGAATAGGCCAAAATACCTCCTAACCGCTGCTCAGGTCTGACCAGCCGCTACAGAAAGTGGGGGTTGAGGTTTTTGTCAATAAAGGAGGTTCCACTAGCTCCTTAATATAAGGGTTCACGTACTTTTTCCATCAATGACCTTGATTGTTTAAAACATTTGTTAAAACAGCAATGTCAAATGTTGGGCGTGTGTTGTTTGTGAAATCAGACTCTCTTTATTAATTATTATGACTTAGATAAAGATAAGATCACATGTTAGGAGCCATTCATGCAGAAATCCACATCATTCCGAAGGGCTGTTTACAAAAGTTTTTCTCCCAACTGTATGTGAGAGAAAAGCAGAGACGCTCACTGAGTAAGGTGGGGTTGCAGCTTCGCAAATTGCAAGGACATTTGTACTCTCAAAAGGGGACAGGAGCAACCCAGATGGGACTCGAACCCACAATCCCTGGCTTAGAGTGCCAGTGCCTTAGCCATTAGACCACTGCGCCACACTGGGTGAGGTTGATCACGCTGATGAAGAGCCAGTTTTTTTTTCCTTTGCTTTTTCAAAGGGATCCCCAAAAATAAGGGAAGTTAGGCAGCAGAAGGTTTACTGTGACCTGAGAAGGACCGGCATCCAATCACGGTGGTACACACACACACGCTCTCGCTCATCTGAGCTACACGGCTACCAAGATGATCTCAGGTGCGCCGAGCTGGTACGGAACATATTGAACTGATCAACGGCGAATTGTCTCTCAGACAGGCTTTTCACCTCTGAGCTCCCTGACTGACAGTGATCAGCTAGGTAGTGAAACAGTCAGCTGCTTCTAAGCCTTAAACAGCTGCATCTCGGCGCTTCCAAGGAGAGATGATTTGAAAGCCGAACATCGCCCATTGGGAACACCTTACTATCACTAGTTTAAGAGACTCTTAAGGTCTTGCAGAGGTGCCTGTCTAATAGCATGCGCTTTTCAAGCTATAGGTGTTTAGGCTGAGGCAGAATGCCTGTTAACAAAATGTTTTTCTAAAGGGGCCTCGCACTCTTTTCCAAGCAATGGTCACCATCCCCACCGAGTGTCACAATGTAGTCATGTCCTAGGATGTCACCTGTTAGTCTCCATTTGTCTGCCACCAACACTTTAGGTTACGGGGTCACAACCGCACCCCGGAGAGCAGAGGAGCCGTTGGCGTTCTGGTGGCGCAGATTGGGCTGAAGGTGGGGCGCTTGAATCTCGCTGTTGGAGGCCGTCTGAAACTGACCCAAGCCTTTCCCTTGAATTAAATGTAAATAAGAAATGAACCCCAGATGCACATGGAATCAATCACGTGTTTCCTTTGAGCCGTTTCAAAGACTGCTCCAGAGTTTACCTTGCACAGATGCGCAAAGATTAATGATGGGGGTGCATGCTTCCAGGCGCCTTACAACTGTAGGGACTGATTAGAGACAATTCGTAGCGTGTGTTCGTTTCCATATACGCCCCGTGTTGCAATGGTAGGATGAAGTCAAATACGGCTTGGACGTGTAACGGCATTCTATCCAACTGCAGGACTTGAGGGTTTTTTTGTGCTTTGTTCTGTTTTCGTTGACATCGCATTCGTAAGAGCGTCAAAAATAGGCAATTCCAGCATCTAACACGAATAAAAGGGCTATTGAAACTGCAGGGCTGCGCAGCTTCTAAAATCCTTGCACACAATTCTCCGTTATTGTTACTTCCTTCTTTCTGTCTAACAAAGTTCCCTTTTCCTAACCGGACGGGGAGACTTTATCATTCCAACTTGAAGCCAGCCTTAAGTCCTCTGAGGCGCATTTGTCTGCTAGCATGCTTTTGTGAAAGTTCAAATTCGGACAAACACAATCTGTGGCGTTTAGCGTGACATAGTCTTGCAGGCATCGTGCTGTCTCACTGCAATACTATACCGCTGGAGGAAACAGTCCATCTGGCCATGAAACTCATTTGAACGTCTAGCTACAGCAACTAACAATATCATGATTTATTCAGGATGTGTGGAATCAGAACGTCCCGGAGACAGCTTCCGAAATCGTGAGCATTCTCTGGTGGTGTCCTGCTGGGATCCTGTGGGCGTGTGTTGGTGGTATAGTGGTGAGCATGCAAAAGCCACTACATTGGCCAGGAATCGAACCCGAGCCTCTTACTTGGCAGGCAAGAATTCTTCCACTGAACCACCAATGCTCAATACCTGTACCTTCAAAAAAGACGCTTTTTTGGTGCTCTGTTCAAAAAGCGTCGACATCTGTTTCCAGCTGCAAAATGCCATCCGCGGACGCTGAAGAATTTATTTATTTAGACACCGCTCAGAATCCCCTGTAAGATTCTCCCTCAGTTCCTTTGAGCAGTGTTTTACCTCTTTCAAAAGGCTTCACTTTCCTAGTCACATTCCAAGGCTCATCGAACCAGGGCTGTTTCCTCCAGCGGTATAGTATTGCAGTGAGACAGCACGATGCCTGCAAGACTATGTCACGCTAAACGCCACAGATTGTGTTTGTCCGTTCGTGTCAGTCGTCGTACAACCACGGGAAGTGGGACACAAACATGCTGCAATGCTTTCAGGACGTTAGGATTTGTTTATGCAACATCCGAGAAGAGTACTTGTGGCTTGAATGTGAACTGTACGTGCCCACCCCCTTTCCTCTGTAGTGCATGAGTTCCTCCCGGCACGCCCTTCGTCATTGTTCTGTCATCTTGTATTTAAAGGGTTGTATTTCTGCTGCTGAAAATAAGCAACGGTTTTCTCACAACGCCCTTTGTTCCCAACGGAGCCCTTGTCTGTCATGAAATTCTTCAAAACCTCAAGCTAGAAGAAGAAGAAGACGACAAATATGAAGCGTTACCGCAACGACATGCCATGAGACGATCGATAACGAGTTCCATAGGATCCCCGCGGTTGCCTGGCAACCGTCAGCTTTGCGCAGTGGCAGTATCGTAGCCTGTGAGGTTTAGCCAAGGCGCGATTATTGCTAGTTGAAAACTTTTCCCAATACCCCGCTTCCGCCGGTTTGCAATACAATCGGCGAAAGCAATTTTTGACAGTGTCGTCAGAGACTGAGCAAGGTGTTTAAAGACAGATTTGGTCATGGTGACATCATGGTAGAAAGAAACGAGCTTGTTACGTCTCAACAGAAACGCTCTTTAGCTCTTTCAGCGTTATGCAGAGAACAGCGTCTGTCGAGATCACTTTTGAGTCAGCGAGAAACGCCGTGTGCTGTCAGTTTGATTTCATATTGCTCGTAGCGGCGCCCGGCTTTTGTCTGTCAAACGTTAGGTTGCGCTTCTTCATGCTGCATCGTCGGCATGAGTGGAGCTTTTTAAACGTCTGTACTTACTGTATATGGTATATATACAGTATATGGCTGGTCTCGGTACTTTAAAGAAAACATACACGAAAGATGGTTTCATTATGACCAGTATCGGTCTTGAGATATTTTTAACTTGATTTACAGAAGCGCGAAACGGTATGCCCAGGGCGTTTTAGTTTTCGTTTTGTTTTAATGCAGTGCAGTGGATTGATTAGAGATATCAAGTACATACAAGTCATTTTTTAAATGTTGTAGTTCGTCTTGTAAAAATGTTACAAGTACATAATCTGTCAACAATTACACAGGTTCTGTTTCCATATTGCGAATTTTGGTTACGTAATATTATTTTCTAATTTCACGTTGTGAATATATGATTTGGGCAAACAGAGCCGCAAAGAAGTACATTATGGGTTGTTGTTTTTTTTTTTTTGCAGTTTTATCTAGAACAAGCGATGCTTAAACCTTTGTCTGATTCTTGTGAAACTATCCACACGACAGTTACCTAGGAGTTGACTTCAGTGATGTCACTGATGGGATGTTTCTAAAAATCCATCCACTGTAAAACGTCTTCTCCACTTGTCCTGCATATGTATTCGCTAATGAAGCTGTGTGTTCTGAGCCTGGATCTCTACATTTCTGTATGAACCAGCTTAGAGGGCTAAAGACAGCTTGTGTTTAAATTGAGTGTAAGGTAATTTATGCTTCTAAACTCATGGTCAGCATTTATTATTGTACTGTGCTGTAAACTTCTTCTGTGCCTAATTACATTATTTTATAGCTTTATCAAATTTGTACATTGTCGATAATGTTTCTGTAGTTTTCAGCCCTCAGCATGCGACTGGTGGTGCTGTGGGTTAGGTTCCTGACTTCCATGTCACATGGTCTGTGATTGAATCCCATGGAACTATGACTTTATTTTTTAACAAACATTTCTTTGAAAAAATTAAACGTTTCCCTGGGTCAGAGATTAAATAAAACCTCACTCGCACCAAACAAATTTATATTTCTAAATATCACAACATGATCGAATTTAAGTCTTTTTAATAACAATGAATAGTCACCTATGCGTTACAAAATAAACATTTATATTGATTTGAATCACGTTTTGATTTAAATCGTAAACACGTGTTTAAATATATGTGTTTAAAGGCGATATACTGTATAAAAGCGCTGATTCTTATGGAATGTGTTCCGCCAGGGATTCAAAATTTTTTATTTTTTTTAATCGCGTATCTAAGGAAAATTGCAGTATAACTTTGTTCATGCACATCATTATACAGTATCTCATTTTGTATTTCTATAAAAAAAATCGTTTGCCCAGCCACCATTGTTGTTATTGTTTTTATCCTGTAAAGCGCTTTGAGGAGCACAGCTTTCTCACCACTTAGATTACTTTTTGACACCATCCTTACACAAAGCAGAAACTGATTGTATTTTCCGATGACATACAAGTGAAAAGATTACAGATTTTAATCGTCTTTTTTCTGAACCAGGGAAAATCTGATCATGTTTCTCTATAACAATAATAAAAAACTTTATTTTACATATCACCTTTAAAAGTGGCATCTCAAAACAATACAGTAGATGTAAACCACAGATTACAAAGTAAATACCCAGACAAATGCAAACGTTTTTAATAAAATGCTTTCATTCATTCAACAGAGAGAGAGCGTAAAACCTGGGTGTAACAGCTGTTCCTTTTTCTGATCACTCGCTCTCTGGATAAATGTCTCGCCTGTCCAGTTCTTTGTTTTCCTAATTTGCCAATTATGCCTGCTGTGATCCACTCCTACCCTCACACCTAAAGAAGACTATTTTAAATTTCTTTGCGCATAAATTTTATTGCACATAAGGTGATATGTAAAATAATGTTTTTTTTAATTGTTGTTATAGAGAAACATGATCAGATTTTCCCTGGTTCTTCCTGTGCGTGCAGTAGTTACAAAGTTGAACGTCTTTACACGATGTGCTGCAGTTTTCAGTGGGCGGGCTTTGTCAGATGGCTTGGAAAAACGCACTGAGACATCATGAGCAGTGTCCTGCATGTTTTCTGTGTATAGCTGTCTTTTAACGCATACAGAATTCATTCGAAATCATTGATTTCTCCAATTAACAAGGGTCCCTTTTTGAACCTGCCAGAAGCATTCTTTCAATGTAACAGATTTACTCCGGGGAAAGGCAGCATGACATTGAGAGTAGCTTTCAGCACCCGTATCGGACTGCGTGTATGCAGACAACGCTCAGAATCCCCTGTAAGATTCTCCTTCAATTCCGTTTTGCAGTGCTTTAGCTCTTTCAAAAGGCTTCGCTTTGCTAGTCACAATCCAAGGCTCATGACAGCATTTAGAACCAATCGCCACTGCGTTGGCCGGGAATCGAACCCGGGTCAACTGCTTGGAAGGCAGCTATGCTCACCACTATACCACCAACGCACACCCGCAAAAGCCCTGCAGGACACCACCAGAGAATGCTCACGATTTCGGAAGCTGTCTCCGGGACGTGCTGATTCCACAAATCCTGAATAAATCATGATATTGTTAGTTGCTGTAGCTAGACGTTCAAATGAGTTTCATGGCCAGATGGACTGTTTCCTCCAGCGGTATAGTATTGCAGTGAGACAGCACGATGCCTGCAAGACTATGTCACGCTAAACGCTACAGATTGTGTTTGTGTTGGACAGTTGGACCCTACAGCTGGATCCTCGTCGACAACCTGAATAGCTTATTCAGAAGCAGTGCTGGTCCGGGAACGAACCAGCTTCTTCCCAGGCACAAGAGTGACTTGTGAGGACTCGCGGTCACACTCTGTGCATAGAGACTTTCTACCAGCCAGCCGGACTGCTGGTAGATCCCCTCGGAGCAACGACTGCCCTGCGCGCCGCAGTCAGATTCCTCCGCCCGTCCTACTCCGAGCTGCACCTTGACTGGTTGGCCGGTAGCCAGAGGATGCCGGGACAACGCCCATTGGACAACCGCTGGAACAGAGGCTGCAACAGAGCCTGTCAGCTGGTTTGGTGTTCGTGCCGGGAAATTCCAAATCCATACACAGTGGATAAGTAAACCCCATGTTCTACATTGTGTCTCGAGAATTCAATTGTACCTCAACACGAGTTGTTATCAATTTAATTCATGAGTAATGTATTTACTTCCGAGTTTAGAGTAACAGTGGGTAATAACACTGATTAGCGATTTGGTAACCGAACGATATATATTGACATATATTCTCTGTTGTGTATCTCTTTGTGTTTGCATCTCTTCGGGATTATATACCTTGTATATTGATAACCCTCACAGTAAGGTCTGCCACTCGTATCCAGGCAGACTAGTATATGTTTGGTGCACAATTTATATTAATAAATGTATCTAGTGTATTGAACCCCTGTGTGTGCGTTGTTAGTTGTTCTGACGATTGATTTTCTAAAAGCCCCAACTAACAACCTCGTGATTACTGCTACAATAAATAATTGTCTCAGTAAACCCATCAAACCATTACATTTAATGGCGTCCCTGGGTGGGCGAGTTTAGAATGAAATGAGAATCAGTCGCACAGAATAACTGATGTTGCTGTGAGTTCAAGTTCAGCACAGCACCGCGGCTTCTATACGCGAATACCGGGTGTGCTGATAACTGCGTAAAGAAATCCCCCTGTTTTCTAGCGTTTAGTGTAACGTGTGCTGATTGGAAATCCATCTGCTCGGGTGTCTAGATTCCATACTGTATTTTGGAAAAAGAAAAAAAAAAGTAATACTCTTAAAGTTTCTCTGACGTGTAGCGGTGAGGCTTATTAATAGAAAGAATTAAGTGTTCTGAGCCTTCCCAAATGAGGCCCCATTTCTCTGTTCATCTCTGTGGTGCAGCCACAGAGAAACTATTCATGCAAGATGTTTTCTTTTGATAAGGACAGCTCCCAAAGGGGGATGCACTTAGCTAAGCCTGGCTATCATGATCAATGGTCATCCATTGGCGCCTATCTGTCTAGGGAGTGCCAGTTGGACATCTGGACTGCATTACTAAGTGTCAGGAGTAAGTGATTCATATCTCACCTTGATCAACCAATCAGGGACTGGTAGGGCCGAGTAACCCACATGGGACTCTGATGCCCATGGAACTTTCAGCCAATCAATGAGCTGAAGTTCCTCCAGGTAAAAACAGGCAACACAGAGAGCCTGGAGATTCAGATTCAGAAGGGAAGATTCAACAAGATTCAGATTCAGATTCAGATTCAACAATTCTAAAGGGAATTCAAAGGAGAATCCCAAGGGCAGGACATTCTCGCAGCGCGCCTCCTGACCATCCTGAGACTCAGCCCGGACAACCATGGAACGGCCAGTATGTCCGAGTGCCAGAACCTTCCTTTGTTCTAAGAGTCTAGAGTGGAGGTTGCCAGAGAGTAACCAGCAGCAGGCCTTGTGAACAGGTCGGAACTGTGGACAGCTGAATCACTATTCAGAACTAGCTCTTCATCAGGAACGAACCGGTCCTCTTCCTGACTTGCTGGGACCCACAGTCATCTTTCCTCCTGTGCACAAACTTTGCTAGTTAAAGGCAACAGTGAGCATCAGCAGCGCACCGTCGCAAGCCGCACAGCACAGCCTGGCACGGAGCCAGAGAGAGCGGATTGGACAGCAACAGCCTGCAACTGTTTCTTTGAGTCCGCAGGAGATCTGAATCCCCAAAGATTGGATGAGTATTCAACTTCAATGCATTACAGCTCGAGAATTCAATTGTTATCCCAACCAGTTGATATCAATTTAATTCCTAAGAGTTATGTACTTGTTTTGAGTATCTAATGTAGAAGTTGTAACCAAGTTCATTTATGAAACGGTCTTAATGAATGATATACTGAACGTATGTCCTCTTGATATGTGTAACACTTTGTAACTGATTGAATATATACCTTTTGTATTCTGATAACCCTCTCGATAAGATCTGTTAGGTTTATATGCATATTCTATGTATTAATAAATGTATCCTCGTGTATTAGTACCTGTGTGTGTGCGTTGTTTGAGTTATATCGCATGGTTGGATTCTAAAGCCATCAAAAGAATCAACTTTGTGATTTACTGCTACAATTAATAATTGTCTCAGTAAATGCCCAAACCCTACAGAACTGGTGCCTTCAGAGAGCCACTATGATTACATATTTGGCGTCCCTGAACCGGTTTTCCCTACAGACGTAATGACAATGGCTGCTAAAATGTCTGAAGTGGAGTCGCTTATAAGTACTATTTCTAGCGACGACAATCCTGGTTACTGGAGTGGTATCGAAAAGTTGAACTTTGATGATATTGAGAAGCTGCAAGTAGATTTAGTAGCTAAGGTAGCGAACCAGCTTAACACAGGAGGGTCTGTGAAAGCAGTTCTGGTCCTATCGAGTTTCACCTTAAATCTAGCTAAACAGCTGGAACTGTCTTTGTCCGAGCTGACAAAGTTTCAAAAGCTTCAGGGAACGCTAGAAAGATATAAGGCGGAGCGAGTTGAGTTGTTGGATATAATCAGAGAAAAGAGAGTGAAAAATGAGGAAAGTGAAGACTGACTCAGGGAAGTTTTAGGTAAATTAGATGACTTGTCTGCTAGAGAAACTGCGGCTGAGGTAGCTAGGAGAGACCTGGAAGCGAGCTTGAAAGAAAAAGAAAAAGAAATTGAGAGTTTAAATGAGCTCAGCCAGGAAAGGCAAAAGGAGTCAGATGCTGCCGTACTGGAAGCAAAATAGACTAGATCCCACTTGCATGCCAGCCCACCTAGCAGCCCGGAGCGCTCACCCAGCGCGCCGGGAGGAGGTTTCTCCCGGCCAGGGTCTGTGGTCGGATCGGCATGGGGGAGATCGCCGAGTCCTGCGCGAAACGCAAGGGCGAGTCAGATCAGGCATAAACCCCCTGCTCCTGATCACGGCCGTCTCCCTGCCCGCGGAGAAACCGTAAAAATTAACCTCCACTCCCTGAGGCAGTTAGCCAAAGATGTAGAAAGGTTTGACCCGTCAGTGTCAGGGAATAATGTGGAGACCTACATCGATGAGCTGAGATATACTTTGCAGTTTATGCCCGAAGCGTCCGAACAGGAAAAGGCTATGTTAGTAAGGAAAACTACCAGCCGAGCGGTCCACGAGTGGATGTCTAGACAAGGACCGGAGGTCTGTAATAGCTTTGAGGAGCTGTGTCAGGCAATGATCGGAGAATTTTCGGCTTTTATCGATCCCATAGCTGCCGTGGCCGCTGTGCACCATATTAAGCACGAAAAAGCTGAAGCCCCTCGCGACTATTATCAGAGGCTTAGGCGCACTTATTTTGCAGGGCGGAATGAAGAGGGTTGCGAAGAGAACGTGAATTTCAAAGGTTTATTCATTGCTAATCTGCATCCCTCAGTCAGGAAAATGATTGTGATGCACACTGATGCAAAAGCGATGAAAATGTCTGACATTAGAAGGTTGGCTCAAAAAGCCTGGGGAGCTGAAGTCTCTGCTTCCTCAGAGCAAAAACCTGCTAAAACGGCCGTGTTCGCCACTAAAGCCAGCAGGGTTGACGACTCGCCTCAGCTCGAGGCAGCTGAGGTTCCTGAGCTCGCTAAGCCCCGGCGCAAAATAGGCAGGCAGGACCGCACTAAGCGTCAGAGCCGCCGTGAGCGCTACGGGGAAGGCAAGGGCTCAGGCAGAGCCTATCATAAGACTGGACGAAGGGAGTCAACTGCAGCCCGCCTGGCCAGGCTTGAACAAGCCCTGCCTGAGAGATCAGGACAGGGTAAACCTTCCGCACCGAATGCCGGAAGTGTGAATGAGCTTAGGGGGACCACGCCCCTTCTCACTGGAGGAGGCGGGGATCCGTCCCAAGCCCCTCCCTCAGTCTATCTGATTGGGTGGGAGGGTTCCTGCCTGGAAGAAGGCTGTGACTCTGAGTTGGGCGCTGACCCCGCCCCTGAAGTCAAAGAAAAGGCAGGCTTCCTACAATTCTTAGGGAATCTCAGCCAGAAAGGCAAAGCAAGGCGTATTTATATCAAGGTTTCTCTTGAAAACGTCTTAGATAGAGAAGCACTGATTGACACTGGGGCTGAAATTAGTTTGATGTCAGCCGATCTACTCAGCGAGCTCAAACGAGTAGCGAAAGGAAAAGGCATCAGACTTAAGGTAGAACCGTGTAAGATAGATATTTCCAGCTATACCCAGGATCATGCCAGGATCACACACCGAGTGTGGGTGGCACTTAGGTTCGGGCCAATGAACGTGGTGCATCCTGTTTACATCTCTAGGTTTAAAACAGAGCCACTACTCATTGGCCAAGACCTGCTTGACAGGCTGGAGCCTCTGGTGGACTGCCAGCGTGGAAAATTGTGGGCTCAGGTCAAAAACCCTAAGCCTGTTGCACAGCAAAAAGGGGGATTCAGTGGTTATGCTGTGATCACACAGTGCCCACTGAACACTATAGCTGAGTTGGAGGTTCCTCCTGGTTCCTCTGGACGAGAATAAATGTCTCTTCTTGCTTTCCAAAACTACAGGGAAGTCCTGCCCAGGCCAGCACTCCCACGGTCTCCCAACTACAGGAGCAGTGCTCCGAGCAGCTGCTTGACCCGCCAGGTAAAGCACACCCCCTTTTCATCCCTGAAGAAGAGTGGATCTCCCTGTCCGGTAATGAATGGGAGTCCTTTCTGTGCACCCTGGTACCTCAGGGGGTCCAGGACTACCACCCCATGGTGGTGGGAGGGGGTCCAGGTGGCAGAAGTGCAGGTTGATGATGTAATTCTTAGCCTCAGCTCTGAGAAGTCCATAATCAGTGAAGGTCTGTTTGAGGACCTGTCGCGAAGCTGTCAGGTGACCCTGGTGACGCAGTCACAGGTTCTGTGGTGGGCACCCCCATCTCATAGGTCCATTTGGAGCAAAGGAAGCTGTGTAGCTTCCATCTCCATCGGAAAAAGGAAGTTTGCTCACTACTTCCTATTGGAAGTACCTATTGGTTCGACTGGGCGCCCAGCTGGACACAGTAAACAGTGTGCTGTGGACACGGGTGGACCCAGATGTCCACTCTCTAAGCGGTGACCCCGAGAACATTCGGTCAGGTCAGACGATTCCTCAGGCCTGCCAGGTAGTAAACGAATCGGACCTGATCGTTCCTGCGTCAACAGCAGGGTTTCCAGTACGCCTTGTCCTAAAGAAGGGACAGAGAATGGACGCTGAGATGGTTTTCTTCCAACCATCAGCTCAGTTTATCAGACTGAACCTAGCAGTCTGTTGTACCCCCAGACTGGAACGGAATGGCCGAGCCACCTGCCTGTTGGTGCAGAACATAGCAAAACAAGATGTCAAAATCCCTGCTCGCACTGACATGGGACTGGTAATTGACAATGGTTTCTATGATTTCGAACTAGCCATCCCAGTACTGGGGCAGCTCCCTGGTCCCTTGGCCAGGGAGGGGGGAACCGAGCAGGTGTACTACACCTACCCCCGGTGGATGATTGCAATTATGCCAATAGAGGGATTCTGCAACCAGGAGGTGTGCAGGGTGGACCTTAGCGATAAGGATGAGATGGTTGTGTACACAGTACACGCAGGTTCCGATGGACCACTCAGCCGAGAGTACGACCCGGGATACCGCCATGCCGTCAAAAGGGGGGTTCCTAGAGCACGTACAGGAACAGGTTGGCAAGGCAGATGCCCTGGAAACGGAAAGCCAGCGTCAGCAGCTGCGTCAGAATTTCCAGGATTTCCGGGAAGTGTTTGCACGGGACGCCTATGACTGCGGGGTGACGGATTTGAACACAGTGCGCATTCCAACGGCCCCTGGCGCCCGCCCAACCTATGTCAGGCAGTATCGCATTCCCCTCACGGCATACGAGTCCATAAAGCAGACGTTGGATGCTCTACTAGAGCGTCAGATCATAAGGGAGTGTAACTCCACTTATAACTCCCCACTGTGGCCGGTGCTGAAACCCAATGGTAAATGGCGTCTGACCATTGACTACCGGCAGCTGAATAAACAGGTTCCTTTGTCACGATGGCCAATGATCTACCTAGATCAGGAGTTATTCAAGGTGACAACAGCGAAATATTTCACCACAGTGGATGTGGCCAATGGGTTCTGGACCCTTAAGGTAGAACCAACAGACCAGTACAAACTGGCCTTTTCCTTTGGAAACAGGCAGTTCACCTGGAATCGATGCCCCTTTGGGTATTCCAACTCCCCAGCGGAGTTCAACATATTTCTGCACAAAGCCATGAGTCATGCAGCCGCCAGGGGCAACCTGGTCTATGTGGACGATATTCTGATGAGGAGTCAGACCTGGGAAGAACACATGGCCGAGATCAGGCATGTGTTGACCCAGCTCTCCTGTGCAGGGGCCAAACTGTCCCTGGCTAAGGGACAGTGGTGTAGGACCCAAGTGGAGTACGTGGGACTGTTGGTTGGAGCCCAAGGCATACAGCCACAGTCCAGCAGAGTCCAAGCTATCCAGAATATGAAGTCGCCCACTAACCTGTCTGAACTGCGCAGCTTTCTGGGAGTATGTAATTATTCCCAGCAGTTCATTGAGGATTACGCTGAAATAGCAAGGCCCCTCCACAAGCTGTTGCAGAAAGACGTGCCCTTTGAGTGGGGGCCTTCCCCAGAACAGGCTGTGATGGAGCTGAAGCGCAGACTCGGTAGTGCGCCGAGCTTGGCCTACCCTGACAAAAATAAGGTCTTCTACCTTGAAGCAGGGTTCTCAGAGCACTGCCTTGGGGCTGCTCTGAGTCAGGAATATAACCAAGAGCGAAGGGTGGTGGCATATGCCAGTCGAGCCCTGAGCCCAGTGGAGCAAAAGTTCTTGGACTGCGAGAAGGCCCTGTTGTCTACGGTCTGGTCGGTAGAACACTTCCGTAGTTATGTTGGGGGACAAAAGATCATCATCGAAACCTGCCACCAACCTGTGACATTCCTGCATAGCCAGAGACTGAAAGCGGGCAGGGTGTCAAATAGCAGGATTGTGGCATGAATGATGGCCCTACAAGGCTATGAGATAGAGGTACGTTATGCACAGAGCAAGAAAATGTACCTGGGACAGGGCCTGGCTTTGGGCCAAGTGTGTCACGGCTGTGACACTGACATGGAAGCTCCAGAAACAATTCCCGCTGCTGAGCTACCGAACAATCATCGGTACTACGATGAGAACGTGGGCCAGGGCTTACCCATGGCCTATGTTGACGGTTGCTCTTTTCGCCACGAACAGCAGGTGCTAGCAGGGGTAGGAGTAGTCTGGCAAGACAATACTCCCTGTGGGCCGACCCGCTATAAGCTAGGACCAAAGACTAGTCAGTATGCGGAAGTAGCTGGGGTGCTGATCACCCTCCAGCAGGCCCTGACACATGGCCTTAAACAGTTTGTCATCTGTAGTGACTCGAACTACGCCCGACATAGCTTCGTGTCTCACGTTCCGTATTGGAAGGGTAACGGCATGAAAAATGCCCGGGGCAAGGAAGTAAAGAACAAAGAGTTGTTCCTGGCCAGTGACAAGCTCACGACCGAGGCTGGAATGATGGTTTACTGGAGGAAGGTGAAGGGACACTCCCAGGTGAAGGGACCCGACAAAGACGGGAATGATGAGGCCGACCGGTTGGCCAAATCTGGCGCCTTAGAGGGTGAACCCTGGCAGTTCCAGCAGGAATGGCTACCCCCAGAATTCGTGGCTGAGGTCAAGGCGGTCACCCGAAGCAGGGCTAGACAGGATGTCGGAGCTGACCCTCAATCTGTAGTGCTTGGGTCACAGGGTTTTAACACCGATCTTGCGGAAATGCAGAAACAGGACCCAGCAATTGGGCAAATGTATCAGCATATCGCTGACCCAGTGCGTCAACCTCTTTCGGAGCAGGTGCTGAGCCAGTCTCTGGAGCTGAAGGAGCTGGCAGAGGTGAAAGACAACCTAAAAATTATAAAGGGGTTGTTGGTTTGTGTACCAGTTGCACAAGGTGTCCCAAAGTGGGTAGTTCCCCACTGTCATCGGGGGGTCATGATCCAACACGCTCATGACGAACCCTGTGGGGGTCACCGGGGAATCAAGGCTACATACGACACTATCCAGCAGGTGGCATTCTGGCCTCACATGGGCCAAGACATCGCCGCGTATGTAAAGGGGTGTCTGACGTGTAGCCAGTTCCAACCATCACGGCCCTTGCACCGTGCACCACTCCAGAAAAAGGGCATGACATTCACCTGGTCCAATCTTCAAATGGATTGGGTGGGGCCGCTGGTGAGGTCATCCAGAGGGAACAAATATTTCCTCACTGTTACGTGTGCATTCACAAAATGGATTGAGTGCCTCCCAGCACCCAACAACACGGCAGAGACAACTGCAGTGCTGTTGGTGAACCATGTGTTCAGTCGATGGGGATTCCCCCTGACCGTGGTCTCGGATCGGGGAACCCATTTCACAGCTACAGTAATGGCAACCCTGTGGAATATGCTTGGGGTCAAGACCCAGTTGCATATCTCCTACCACCCTCAATCCTCGGGCCAGGCAGAAAGGGCAAACCGAAAGGTGGTTAGTATGCTCAAAAAGTTTGTCTCCAACAGCAGTAGGGACTGAGACATTAAGCTGCCCCTGGTTCTGATGGCCATCCGAGGTAAGCCCCATTGCTCTACGGGGGTCCCACCTTTTGAGATGATGACAGGTCGGAAGATGACTCTTCCCCTACACTGTCTTTATGGGGTGGAGGACCTGAGCACGACGGGGGCTGCTACGGCCCATCAGTATGTGTCAGACCTGCGAGCACATCTGCAGGCAACCTTTGCTTTTGCCCAGAACAATCTGGGAAGGAGTGCAGAGGGTAGGAAAGCATACTATGACCGAAAGGCAGTTAACCAGGAACTCCAAGTAGGAGACAAGGTCCTGTACTTCCAATTTGCCAAACCCACAGGGGTGGCCCGGAAGTTCTTACCCAGTTGGACAGGACCCCACGAGATTGTCGATAAGGTATCACCGGTAGCTTATCGAATTCAGATTGAGAAGGGAAGGCAATCTCTGGTCTACAAGTGGGTGCATCGCAACCACCTCCGGTTGTATCGCCCACCTCAAATGGCGCCGGAGAACACAGAATAGGGTTAAACGTCCAAACCCGATCAAAGAGGGGGGTGCCCCTTTGTAGCTGCAGGTAGTTAGGTACTGTACTGTAGGTCCTGCTAGGAAAATATATTCAAAATTATAGTGGAACTGTACCATGTGCCTCATCTATGTTCCAGAATGGGAATCCTAAAACTGCCAGGGCTGGTCCTGACAGTACTGTGGATCGCCTCGACACAGCCCCTTGAAGTTGTGGAACCTGGTCCTCCTACCGGCATAGTCCTGCAGGAAACCATAGTCCTCTCCATGGAAATCTTTATGGTACAATCTTTTTTTTTCTTATAAAATATACTTTATTCCGAAAAAAAACACATCTCAAAGGGAAACGTCTCACACGATAACACTCCACAAAATTAAAACATCGGCGGAACGGCGGTGATTGTCCGTTATCAATCCTTGCAAGGGTGGGCGGATTTGCGCTATTATGAGAGTCCCTCCAAACCCTACCGCTTGCTGTAAACCATTAATCCCTGTACAGGGTCCATAGGCCTTTCCAGTGCTCCTTTGCCGTGGGGAAACCCCATTTAGCAACGTCGCGCTTCATCCTCCTCCTGAGGTCCGCCAGGATCCTCTCTTCCAGCTCCCTCGCTCCCCACTTGTTGTTGTGCCGGATGAGATTGTTTCTCGCGTCCCACAGGCCTTTCTTTGTGAGGGACAGCAGCAGCCACATCAGGAACTGCGTCCCCCTGTCCAGTCCGGTAGGTGCCAGCCCCAGCAGAATGTACTGGTAGTTGAGCACCGCATTCGTTTCCAGGAGTTGCATTATGTTGTCCATTCTGCCCCACACCGCCTTGGCGAAGGGGCAGCTCCTTCACTTTATTAAGATACTGAAGAAAGATGTGGAGACGGGGGTTTGAATTTAATCCTTTCTGTAGGGGGTTTAGACTTTCAAGTCACAAACTGGGGTTTATGGCAGGAAAGGGGGGTTAACTGATAAGGATTGCAGATGCAAGCTAGGAACCCCCCTGGGTGTAATGTTAAACTGACCATTTGTCCAGAACATCGTAAACTGGCCAAATACCATGAACCCCCCTCTTTACCATCAGACCGAGTGACGTCAGAAACGGAGAAGAAAACACTATATAACCCAAAAGTTTGTAACAGTACGGGGAACAATACTTCGGTTTTGTTGTTTCTTGCGGGAAACAAGACTTCGGCTTTATTGTTCCTTGCATGCAATAAACTCATCTGTTTTACTTCATCTCGGGATCAAGAACCTTATTTCTTCTGTTACAACAAATTTGGCGTAGTCGGCAGATGCTCCAGAAGGCGCAGAACTTCCCATCGGCAGGAGAGATGGTCAGCGCGCACATAACTAAGAGGTAAGGACTCCTCTTTTATTTAAAAGTCCCGACTCTCTCTGACCGATTGGGAAATCTCTGCTCCCTGCGAGAATCGCCCGAGATGACGGAGTAAACGTGAGTTTCTGAATTCCTCTGGCCCGGGGAAGACACCGGTGTATGTAATGGGTTGTTTGCTGTAAGCCCAGAATTTGGTCTGGCAGGGGTTCCGCGGTATTGTGTACAGGCGTTCGAAGCTGGTTTATGCCTTAATTGCGCGTGGAGTTTTTGACCGGGTTTTGGACCCTTACCGTGAAGTTCAGGACTGGTGTGGGCCTTAATTGCGCCCGGAGTTCTGAAGGTCAGAACTGGTTTGGGCCTTAATTGCGCCCGGAGTTCTGAGGCTCAGGATCGGTGTGGGCCTTAATTGCCTGATTAAGGCCTTAAATGGCCTTAATCAGCCATGCACTCTGGTTTCTTTTCATCTCGTACAAATCTTTCGCCTTTTACTAAAGATTTCCGTGGAGAGGAGCACGAATGAGTTCCATGCAATTTTTGTGCTTCCCTGCCTTCGGGTGGGGCGCAGCCTGGCTGGTCAAAGAGAGAAAACAAAAACGCTCGCAATCGGTCTTGTTATGGCGATTGTGGCAGTCTGCTCCGCGAGTCCTCGGTCTCCGGCCGTCTGATTGGCGCTCTTTTCTTTGGGGGGTGGGAAGTGTCCGGCCGCAGGGGATCTTGGGACCTCGCTTTGCATAGCGGCTTCCCAGAGTGCGTCGTTTCCGGCACAGTGTGGCCGGGTGTTTTCCGAGTTATCGCACGGATTGGGCACGCTCGCAAGCCGTGAGCCGCAGGTGATGAGCCCGGAGCTGAACGGGCCCCACTGGCTCGTTTGTAAGGCCAGGTGTATTGCCAACCACGACCGGCAGCGCAGAGGCCTTGAAGGCGGCCTGGGCTCCTGCAGCTGTGCAGCCACACACTCTGGTTTCTCTTCATCTCGTACAAATCTTTCGCCTTTTACTAAAGATTTCCGTGGAGAGGAGCATGATTGAGTTCCATGCAATTTTTGTGCTTCCCTGCCTTCGGGTGGGGCGCAGCCTGGCTGGTCAAAGAAAGAAAACAAAAACGCTCGCAATCGGTCTTGTTATGGCGATTGTGGCAGTCTGCTCCGCGAGTCCTCGGTCTCCGGCCGTCTGATTGGCGCTCTTTTCTTTGGGGGGGGGGAAGTGTCCGGCCGCAGGGGATCTTGGGACCTCGCTTTGCATAGCGGCTTCCCAGAGTGCGTCGTTTCCGGCACAGTGTGGCCGGGTGTTTTCCGAGTTATCGCACGGATTGGGCACGCTCGCAAGCCGTGAGCCGCAGGCGATGAGCCCGGAGCTGAACGGGCCCCACTGGCTCGTTTGTAAGGCCAGGTGCATTGCCAACCACGACCGGCAGCGCAGAGGCTTTGAAGGCGGCCTGGGCTCCTGCAGCCGTGCAGCCATGCACTCTGGTTTCTTTTCATCTCGTACAAATCTTTCGCCTTTTACTAAAGATTTCCATGGAGAGGAGCATGAATGAGTTCCATGCAATTTTTGCGCTTCCCTGCCTTCGGGTGGGGCACAGCCTGGCTGGTCAAAGAGAGAAAACAAAAACGCTCGCAATCGGTCTTGTTATGGCGATTGTGGCAGTCTGCTCCGCGAGTCCTCGGTCTCGGCCGTCTGATTGCCGCTCTTTTCTTTGGGGGGTGGGAAGTGTCCGGCCGCAGGGGATCTTGGGACCTCGCTTTCCATAGCGGCTTCCCAGAGTGCGTCGTTTCCGGCACAGTGTGGCCGGGTGTTTTCCGAGTTATCGCACGGATTGGGCACGCTCGCAAGCCGTGAGCCGCAGGCGATGAGCCCGGAGCTGAACGGGCCCCACTGGCTCGTTTGTAAGGCCAGGTGCATTGCAAACCACGACCGGCAGCACAGAGGCTTTGAAGGCGGCCTGGGCTTGCGTGATCGGATTAACTAAATGCTGTGGTGTTACTTTTTGTCAATGAAAAAATAAACTCTTTTCGTTTACAAAGACGGTTACAAAGAATGTGGACCAGGGTAATACTTTGAGCTTACAGCTTGTCCAAGGTCATTCATTATTAATACTCTTAGTAATATCTTCAGTAAAGACTTTGATGCATAAAATATTCCTGCATAATTAAAATATTTATGATAAAGGTGGTAGGTTGTGTACTTTTGTCCAACAGAACAATCTTGCCTTTATAAAATATACCGCCTTTTTAATGTTTAATGATTAACATGCTGTAATACACTGTTTAAATTTAAAAGTCTAAAGAGTATACACCTTAAATTCTTAATTGAATAAAGATTGTCCCTCAGCAGTGATCAGGATTCAAAACTGACGTTTTCTGGTGACAGCTCAAATGCTGTACAGGAGAGGTTAACCTTTATTAGCTCCACCTGGCGATTTTACAAGGTGATTCCGGATACTATTAACATAATCTAATTTGCGTCCGGTATGATGCGGTATACTGCGACACTCCCACCGTGTTATACCGCAGCATACCCCGCTTGTTTTGAATGGCTGCATATGTATATAGACTCTATATATACATTTGGTGCATGCCACAATTTTGGATGGTGGTGCAGGAATAGGGATTTTCTCAACACGGCAGGGACTCCAGTTAAGAATGCTGGGTTTATCTCTGAACTATTAGAAGCTTTGCAGCTACTGACTGAAGTAGCTGTGGTAATGTGTAAATCACATAATAAAGAAATGTTTCCAGTAACTCGAGGGAACAACTTTGCAGATGCAACTGTCAGGTGAGCAATACTTGTAGAACAGTAGTCTGAGACCTCTGTGAAGCAGAGAAATGGACATGGTTAGAAAAGATTATGGGGCTGCAGGATGATGGGGTGTGGAGCTGACAGCACACCAGACGCCCTGCATGCCCTCACAGCCTAATGCCCTTTATAGCCCGACAAATGCACTCTGTTGGACACCCAGGTGGGAGTCAAATGGTGTGCCGGTTACCCAAAACTGAGTGAGAACCGGGTTTGAAGCAGTAACCACTTATGTGGTATCTGGATGTAATGTTTATCAAGGGAACTCAACTACAGTTCAGGTGCGGGTGCAACAGCTCAAAAGGCCTGCTCCTGAGGAACCTTTCAAACCTGGGAAATTGAAAATTGTAAAGGGAAACCTGGGCTCTTATAATCTGTTTTCCCAGTGGGTTGCTGCCACTGCCTCTGTGTCTACCAAACACTTGATAACAGAGATAAGCCCTCGGTGGGCACTGCCCTGCCCCTTGTATTATGATCAAGGAACACACTTCACGGGGAAGGTGTGTCAGGCTGTGGCTGCATTGTTCGGAGTGAGATGGACTGAGATCATCCTCAGTCTGCTGGAACAGTGGAATGAAGGAACAGATCTCTGAAAGATCGACTAGACATCAGACTGAAGGAACGCCATGGGATGCGGGCTGGATCAAACAGAACTGTGTAACAGCCTGTTTGATATCATCACGGGCCAATCAATGAAACTTCCTGGAGAGACGAATTTAGCTGGACGAATGGATTGTTGAATTTGCTAATTCTCTATTGTAGTATTGTAGGTTGCTAGGACTTAGCAAAGCACATCTATGATGAAGAAAAATATATATCATAATTATAATCCAGATGATTGGGGCATTGGTGCATGGCTACAGTCTGTGCTAGGAACATGGAGAGGGTCTCTGGTTCAATACATATTTGTGGGTCTGGTATTATTCGTTATGATCATATCGTTAATATCCTGTTTGAAAAACATGTGGACTAAAGCTGCTGCTTCTGTGCTAATTGTACGCCCTGAAAGGATCATGAAGATCAAAAAATGATTTCATGGGAAAGGTTCTCTTATCTAGTGGCAGAACCTGATGGGTAGAACAATATAGTTTTAAGGGGGGTTACCCTTGGGAGTGATTCCCCTAGATGCAAATGATTATTGTGGTTTGTTTGTTCATAATAAGATGTTTTGCAGGAACGGAACAAAGAGAAATTTTACAACTTCAGCTAGAATTGTTCTGCAAAACGTCACAGCTGAGGCAGGGGAACAATGTGTAGATTTTTCTAAGAGTTATTACCCAGTTGTTGACCAATCTGTTGGCCAATGTTGACCAAAAAAGCCTAAGATTATGCTGGGCTCCAGCCCACAGGGATTTACCTGTGCTGTAAGAACTAATGAGTGAATAAGGAGACTGGATTCTGGTGAAAGACTTTAGGAAAAAGAAATGGTGTTCACTCAGGTGGAGGGGGCTGTACCAGGTGCTGCTGACCACTGCCACTGCTGTGAAGGTCACAGAAATGGTGCCCTGGATTCATGCTTCCCACTGTAAAAAGGTCACAAACGAACTGAGCAAAGCGCAGGAGTGATGTCTCCACAAGGACAGATGGGGATAACCTGCTTGGGACTGATGTGCACAGCCTTTTTCCTTTTTATGTAGAAGCCTGTCACCACCCCAAAAGAGGAAGAATCTAAACACGAAGCCTCTTTGTATACAAACTGGCTGAATGAAACTGATAATGAGGGGGATATGAGTAATTTGTGGTATAAATTTATAAATCATACTGTAAAGTTAAAGAAATGTAATGCATCTTGTTATATATGTGCTTTAATGCCTCATTCTACAGCCTCACCCATGCGACTTTTTATGAAATGTACTCTTTTATTAATATCACGTTAGAAGGCTTAGACGCTATCAAACAAGAATTAAGGGGAGTTAGATTAATGGTACTTCAGAACAGGTTCGTGCTGGACCTTCAAAATGCAGCATCTGGAGGAGTCTATGCTTTAGTAGGAGACTCCTGTTGTACATATATTCCAGCTAATGACGATGATAACGGAAATCTTACGCTCGCTATTCAGCATTTGAAAGAACTAAAAGACAATGTGAATAAACAGAGAGGCATAAAAGATACACCGGCTTTTCTCTCCTGGTTAGAATCACTGTTTGGGCCAGGGGGAATGTTTTTCCTTTAAGTTACTAACACCGATTATAGGGGCTGACAGAATTCAGGGAATTCAGAATTCTGATACCTCAGCTCAGATTCTGACTGGGCAGACTGTCATTGCCTGGTGTGAATGTGTGCATATCTGTTTTTGTGCATGTTCTGTGGCCTGTTGTACAGTACATCACAAATGAAAGGGAAATGGAAAACTAAAATAAGACTCAAGTGTTTTATCTTTCATTAACAGTGTTTCATTAGTATCTATGCTAGATCCTGTCATCCACTGCTTACCACAACAGGCTCTAGCACGGGATAGCAGCTAATACATTTAACAATCTCACTGCACAATGTTGTATATTCAAGGGCTGATCTTCTGTACTTTTTCTTTCACTTTTCATTTCCTAGAAACTCAGTCCTGCCAGGAATAATCTGAGAACAAAATCAATCTGAGTGAAAATCTAAGCAGAGGAAGATTGTTTTACAGAGTCAACAAGGTCTAATTCAAGGTCATCAGCACTAACAACATTCTCTCTGGAGACAGGCGATAAGAAAATTGAAAGTGTGTATTGTTACACAACAGCAGAGACTATGAGTTATGCTATCATGAGAGTGGTGATGGATTTTTTTCATTGCTTAGTTTTGCAGGTTCTGTACATTTGAACATTCAAAGTGACTAAAGTAAAGGAGTTTTCCCTTTTTACCACATAATTCCCAAAGATCAACACTAATAGAAAGCCTAATTCCAGCCAAGATTCAATTACTGTCTCTCAGGCATCCCAGCAGTGGATTTCATGACTTCAGACAGCCATCTTTATCAGTGGAGAACTCAATGCTCTGAGGTTTACTGGCAGAGTCTCACACTGGGTAATATGTTGGTAAATAATGTCCTATGGAATTCTACTATTGATAAATTCTACTATGGAACTGCGATGTGTCCTGAAAAAATCTTCTATGATAGTTGTACAGTCCATCACACCCCACCTACAGCCTTTAAAAGAGAAAAAAAAAACTGACAACAACAAAGTAAGTCTGTGGTGTAATCAGCTAGGTCTTGCAAACATACTTAACCTCTTCCAGCTACCAACATTACAAATGCTGTTTTGGCTTCTGATATTATGATGGAAAAAGAGCCCTGGAATCTTTGTAGAAGGACAAAAGACGGAAAGAACAGGCAGTGTAACCATGGCGAAGAGAAGGGAAATATTGGAGAGAGCTTTTTTCATACACTTTTTATAATTGTTTTTCCAGCCCAACAATGATCAACAAATATGGGCAGGCGTCCTGTGCCAAATCCAATCTACCTTTCTTCCAAGCATACAGGAATGTCAGTGAATTAAATATTGACATATGAAAATACCAAAAAATATGCAATCACACATATGCAGTTTGAGCAAACATAAGACAATAACCAAGTACCACAAACTACCAGGCATCATTAGCAGTTCAGGTGGGGAGCTGTGTCAGCATGCGTAGGCTGCAAAGGAACAAGTAATAGGTCTATTCCATGCTTAAAAGAGAAGAAAGAAAACACAACATTTCAGCCGTGGAGCCCTCACACCTGAAGAAGGCTCCACGGCCGAAACGTTGTGTTTTCTTTCTTCTCTTTTCATCTAGTGTCATTAGCCAGTTCCTGTCAAAATAAAATAGAAATGGATAACATTCTAGAGAGAGTTTGAAATACCAAGGTACAATTTAAACCATATTTCTTCCACTACAACCACAATATTTTGGAGAGATCGCTGAGCCTAACTGTTCTGGCATGTCCGTTAGCCTCCATCCTGCTTCAGCAATGAATGCAACGGGGCACATTCTGAGGGAGATGCGGTCAATCGGGTTGCAGGAAAACCACGCTATGCTTTTTTTTGAGATCCTGAAAAGGACAGAGGGGCCATGTATATGTGTGCAGCTGGATATGTAATTGCAGGTGGCGTAGCAAATTCTGCTGAAGCCCCACTGCCTGGTGTGGATGGTAGCTGTGCATGTTGCAGCAGAATTGTGCATGTGAGATCAAGGGGGCATGTCATGTGTTTGAGCACTTCACTCCCTTCCGGAACCACGTGATTCCCTGAGTCCCAAAAATTTGTAAGTTCTTTGGATGACCTGTGGACCGATCTTTCATGATGAAGAATTCCTTAAGAAGAATAGATCTCGGCCCACCATCCCAATGCCTCCATCTCAAAACAGCAACCTCCCACTGCCCTTAGTCTGCAAGGCAGTCCTTTCAAGTGCGATGATGACGCCGGGACCTTCGTTGCCTATTGTACGAGCTGAACTTTTGTGCTCATCAATTCAACGCTCTTTCCATCAACTCATCTTGTCTTTTGACGGTTTGTGTTTTGTGCTCCTTTGACTATCGGCATATCGGGTGACTGCAAACACTGAAGTTCTTGCTTACGGAGTGTGGAACAGTGTTTTCAAGTGATCGCTGTTCTGTCATGTTGACGCCGAGTGAATCTTTCTTTGGCAACATGGGCAGGCTGACAGCAAAAGTAATGGCAAATTTCTTGACTTATTTCTGAATGTGAATGTTCTTTAGAAAAGGGATGCGGCGTTGCTTCTCCCCCGTGTAAAGGTCACGCATTCCAGACGTGGTTATGAGCGAACAGTTGCCGCAAGTGTTTGAAAAGAGCAAGAGAGGAAGCAGCCCTGCCCCGTGTGAGGATCAAACTCAGGACCTTCAGATGATGAGACTGACGCGGTACCAACTACGCCAACGAGGCCAGCTGCAGTGCACAGCCGGAAAGTTTGCCTCATATGGATTTCAGTCGCCCGTTCCCCAATCTTTAGACGCCCTCTGCTGGATGTTGCATTTGCCTTTTGATCTCACCGATACTTTTTTGGTCTGTTTCTGTTGCGAGTCCGTTTTTCAGATCTCACCTAGCACAAGTCTCTCTGGCTGAAGTGGCCTCTCCGCTTCAGCATCGTGCCCTCACTCAGCCATTAAAAACGTCACTCGGACTTCTGACATGCTGACATGAAATGTCAAGAGAGAGTGGCGGAGACGCTTAAGGCAGAGAGAAGATGAAGAGGGGGCGTGGCTGCAAAATGATTGACAGCTGCATGACGCTCTCCATGCAAGGCGTGACCACAGGCTAAAGGACACCTTTCGGCACATCAAGCTCTAAGCACACACCTGGAGGACGTGGGAAATGATCCCGCTACCTCTCGCATGCAAAGCGAGCGCTGTACCATACAAGCTAACCCCCCTCGCTGGGGCTCATGCCTCGGTGTCGCCTAGTGCCGCTTGTTCCCCTCTTACCGAGTGCAGTTCACTGCCCTTCGTCTGCAAGGCAGTCGTGTAATTGCGGCTTTCTTGACTTATTGATGAAGGTCTGACTGGACGAGCGAATGACGCCTCTCCCCCGTCCTCAAGCTCGCTGACAGAATAAAATGGAAAGTGCTGCCGTGGCTCATTGGTTTAGGGGTATGATTCTCGCTTAGGGTGCGGGAGGTCCTGGCTTCAACTCCTGGATGAGCCCTTGTGTGCTCTTTTTGTCCTCGTCCACAAGACTGGGAACTGATATCCACATCACCTTGCAGCATCTGCTTATGGCAAACGATGGAATGTGACTAATGACTGAACGAGCCTGGTGAATACTCATCACGTGGCACAATGAGCGTGCAGTCAGCTGTCCAAGGCAGCAACCTCATTGCTCGTTCAAAAGAACACGTACTGAAAACTCATCACCACTATGTCGTAAATGAGCACCGCGATCGCTTGTTGTCATGTGTCCTTACTTGGGAAATGCAGAAGCAAAAACTGCCCTCTCTCAGACACCGAAACGTGTGCGGCTCGCCTTGCACTCTCTGCGCCTCACATATTTATGGTGCTGTCTGCTCTTCTTTCTGTTGAAGTACGCAAGTTACGGGGCGTACTGCACACTATGATGTGCTCAATGACAGCTTTCAAGATTTGAAAACTATGAGCTTGATGGCTCAAGTCGAACGAATGTGGTTGTTACGCCATTGATGATCAAACGCACGTATTCTAACGATTCATGAGAGTATGTTCTAAAGGTCCCTGGCTCGATCCCGGGTTTCGGCATTTTGTTTCATCGCTCCCTTTGTTCCTCTCTCCAGCGCCCCCTGCCTAAAGTGACGCTTCCCTTTCTCAGCCCGAAACGCAAGCGATACACCAGCAACAAACCCTACAGGTTTCCGTAGTGTAGTGGTTATCACGTTCGCCTAACATGCGAAAGGTCCCAGGTTCGAGACCGGGTGAAAACAGCCTCTTCTTGCACGCTCCTGCACTTCACAGAGGTCTTGAACCACCAGTCATTTGTTCCCACTGTATTTCCGGTGCCTTCATGCACTCTTGTACCAAACGCACATTCCTTCTGTACCTGGAGCCAAACATTTGCAATTGGGCTATCCCGACAGACCAAGACGAGCTCTGTCGGCTCAAAAGCAGCGCAACACCTGCGAGAACAACAGAAAGATTAGTATCCAGCGGGGGCCTCTTAGTAAGCCCAAGATCTAATCAAGAATCGACTCCAGCAACAGGGCGCATTGTTCCATATTCCGACCACTCTCGGTGTAAACAAGTCCCTCCTGGTCTCTGCTTGAATTGCACTTTCCTGCGTTTGCTTTGGTGTAACTGGCTTCCCATACATGGGCGAATGTGAAGAAGATCCTTAGTAAGTCATTGAAGAAACCCGAGAAGAGGTCGGAGTGGCCTCTGTCGTTCATCAACGATCCAGTCAAGCAGTACTCCTCTGTAAAGCGCCGTTCGTTCACATCGATTGGCTTTTTTTTTGCCTTCATTCGTGCAAGTAGTAAAAGCAGACGCCCCTATTCTGCCGTGACCCGGATTCGAACCTGGGTTGTTGCGGCCATAACGCAAAGTACTGACCACTATACGATCACGGCGAGTTACCGATACACACGTGGCAGGGCGGGAAAGGCTGTGCTCTCTTCGTGTGACATAATTCGGAAAAGTCCTGACGTTGCATTTCAACTGAGTCCCAGTATACATCGACCCTTCGACACTCTGAGTGACAACTCTCTTCCGTGTTTTCTCATATTTATGTAGTTTGCTTGCATGATGCCCGGAACAGCAGGGTTGTTCGCTCCCATATGGTCTAGCGGTTAGGATTCCTGGTTTTCACCCAGGCGGCCCCGGTTCGACTCCCGGTATAGGAACGTGTCGGTTCTGCCTCCTGCTTTCCAAAAGATCAGCACCGTGTACGAAGGAGCCGCATTAAAACTACTCAACGTGCGAGAAGAGGGGGCGCTTGTTTCCAGCCGAAACTTCTCACGTGTGAGACGAGCTGACCATCGCTGCAGGAGGTGGGAGGGTTACTCTGGTAGACAGGGCTGACCTTCGGCAATAGGATTTATACTCTCCAAGATGATATTTGCACTTTCTGGAGAGGCGATTTTCTCCACTTCAGTAGCCCGATTTCGTCGATTGAGTGGAGAGGGCTGTAGAATGTGGCGCCGCCTTTCCTGATCCGTCCATGACAGGCGTGCTGGACTCTGGAGAGAGAGCACGGTCGATCAGCGCACTCCAATAAAGGCACTGGAAGCAGGTGAATCGCATTGGCGAAACTCAGCACTGGGCCGCTGGGCACATCTTATCACTGTTTCCGTAGTGTAGTGGTTATCACGTTCGCCTCACACGCGAAAGGTCCTCGGTTCGAAACCGGGCGGAAACAGACTTCTTTTGTCGCCACGCACAAAAGGGGATTGGGGATTCGCCTAGCGCTGTGATCGAACAGACCCACTCACCTCTTAGTGTGGCGGGATCTGCACAGTGCATGTCGCAGCGCATCCTGCTTTCACTTCAATGTCCGTCCTGATGTACCCCGGTCTCCCGCGTGACAGGTGGGGACAGGTGACAGGTCCTATACTAACGAGGAAGACATCGCTCTCTCCGACCCCCGGCATTGTGTCCCGACCCACCGTGCTGGAAGCCGACGCGTGCTGTGATTCCTTTACGGAGCAGAAATGACAACTGAGGAGCCGAGAGATCATTTCAGCATTTCGCGTCTGAACGGAAAACACAAACGACCAACTCGGAATGACTTGCCTTTGACGCTTATATACCTCTTAGTGTGGCGGGATCTGCACAGTGCATGTCGCAGCGCTCCCTGCTTTCACTTCAATGTGCTTCCTGATGTCGAGTCGTGTGCCGTGCGGAGGCTCTGAAAGCGAGAGCAATGAAAAGGTGCACGACGCTGTGAAATAAACATTAATAAACGCATATATAACGTCGAAAACACATCTAACACAGTGCCTGAGGCTTTTTACTGTATGTATCGTGTGTTCCGCAACTAAGAGTATACGGCACTCTGCACAGTGTACGAAGTAAATTATTTTCGCAGTAATTAATTTACACGTGTATAATAAATATAGTAAATATAATAAATTAATTACTGCTAAAATAATTTACTTCGTACACTGTGCAGAGTGCTGTATACTCCTAGTGTTAGATGTGTTTTCGACGTTATATATGCGTTTATTAATGTCGTCGATTTTACGGTTGCAATTCGACGTTGATTATACGTCGAGGCGACGTATATATACGTATAGCCGTATTTTCGCCGTGAATATACGTATATTCGACGAATCAATGCCCACAGCTTGGCATACAAGGGTTTTGCGGAGGGGTCTTGCCACCTGCCTGAAAAAAAACAGTAAAATGTTTGAGTGCCTATAGAGTTTCTATTTTTATTTTCTTGAGAAAAGTTGATACCATTTCCTGGACACCCCGTCCCCCATCAGTGCGCGGTGCCCGGGGAAAAATCTGTAGGTGGGCGTCTGAAATTCTGAGCGGGGGTGATATTTCGGTTGAAATGGAGCTGTTGATTGATTAGTGCTTCATGATAGAAGATATCAACTAGCAATCTGGTATTTGCGATGAAGTTCAGTTTCACATTTTTCGTCACTCTCACGGTTTGTATTGCCTGGAGCGAAAAGTACCATAAGCGTTCATTTTTGCAGCTACATGGACGTTCTGAATCGTTAAGAAAAAAATGTTGTAAAACCAACAGAAAGCACAGACTGCTATAACTAGTCCTAGTTATATAACGAATTTAAGTATAATGATAAAAAACTGCAAGGAATCGGTCCACCTGAGCAAACAGGATCGTAATGTTGACATTCAATAACGACACTGATATGTGCAGTTCCTGGACGGATAGACCTCCTGCCCATCAAACAGACTGAGTGACTGTTCGTGTCTTTTAGTGTTGTCTGACCATTGACAAAGTACAACTATTTTTTTAGGGCGCAAATTAAGTTGTACAGCTGCTTAGGTGGTGTCATAGCAATAACCTGGACTTGAACATAAAGAAAACGAAAGAGCTAATAGTGGACTTTCGGAGACACAGGCCACACACTCACAACCCACTCAGTATTGATGGAACGGAAGTGGAAACAGTCACCAGCTTTAGGTTTTTGGGAATTCACATCTCTAAAGATCTAACCTGGACTGTGAACACTGACTCTATCATGAAGAAGGCTCAGCAGCGCCTTTATTTCTTGAGGTGCCTCAAGCGATGGGGGATGCCAACACATGTGTTGGTGAACTTCTACCGCTGCACTATCGAGAGCGTCCTCACCAACGGGATCACCGTGTGGTATGGCAACACCTCTTCGCGAGAAAGAAAGGCACTGCAGAGAATGGTCAATATGGCCCAGAAGATCATCGGCTGCGGTCTCACCGAGATTAAACAGGTCTATGAGGACCGCTGCCGTGGTAGAATTCTGGCCATCACAGAGGACAGTCACCACCCCGGGCATGAGCTCTTCACCCCACTGCCCTCAGGCAAGAGATATAAGAGCATACGGACACTTACCACTAGATTCTTCAATAGCTTCTATCCACAAGCAGTGAGACTGGCGAACACATTTAGCCATCCCCCTCGGACCACACCTACACCATCACCATCTACCTCATTGTAATTTATTAATTGTACGTCTCCAGTCATTGTTTACACGTCTGTATTGTTTACAGTCAAACTGTCTGCATGTTTACTTGCACATTGTCTATTGTTTGTTTGTACATTGTCTTGATGCACTGTTTGCACTTTGTTTTGTTTTTTACACTTGTTTTATAATCGAGAGACTTTCTGTAAGTAAGAATTCCATTGTACCAGTACCGGTTACATATGGCAATAAAGTTCAAGTTCAAGTTCAAGTTCAAGTTCAAGTTCAAGTTAGGTAAATCTTTTTGCCCAAAACATTCCTCCCTCCCCCCGTGATGCCAGGCCTGTCCCCATCCTATTCCATAATGTCATTATATATTATATTATACAACAGTGACCGACCCTTACTAACTGCATGCGTTAAAATTGCACATCAGCTCATAGCAGGGGGCACATAGCCGCGATGTATTATCAATGTTAAATTTCAACCATAATATCGACAACATTAATAAACACATACATTGAGAAAATATCGAACCCAGCATATTTTCCGCTTATATACCACAATGCATTGCTAGTATTCGTTGGTCACCATTTTGGACACGTTTTTCAAACGTAGAAGTATATCCACAAATATCTCAGCAATCCTCTTTTGACGAGTAAGTATGAACAATAATAATACTATCTGAATACATACAGATCTTTCTTAATATTATTTTGATTAAAATAGTACGTGAATAAGCAAAAAATGGCACATAAAAATAGTGTGAATGGGGAAGATGACACATAATCGTTTTGCCGTTTCTCTATTCTTATTTTATGTTGTACTTTCAAACTTTGGGTTCTCTTTAATAAGGACAGACTTTATTGCTCAACTGCTATGATGCAAGCCAAATTTGATACATTTATTTCAGTTTTGAGCTTAGTAAACCGTTCATTTTTTAGATTATACTAAAGAAGATATTAATCATCATTTATTTGGGAAGTAATATTATATAATTTTCTCCTAGCTGCGGTGCTGAAGTCCCACCCTATATCAACAGAAAAAGAAATAAAGGAGCACGCAATGTGTTACTTGAAGAATGCATATGCAAGGCAGGGGGCCAGGAGATCTGGACACTGAAAATAATTTTTGGTTTTTGGTTCTAACTGTTAGGACAATTAGACAGGTTTTGCAAATAGTGGACAAAAATCGTCTTAACTTCCATTGTAATATTTTTTTTCTTGGAAATATAGAAGTTGTACATTTTAAAATGTATATTTGACTTAAAATGTGGTTTTGAGTTAGTCTGTTAATGTAATTAGTTTTGTGTTTGTCATTACTTTACTGTATATTGCCATGTTACCAGAATTTGTAGCTGAAGTTTAAGACTAGTTGTGTTTTTTATGATTATTGCCCATATGTTGATTGTTGATTGATTGTATACAATGTATAATTTGAAATACATATGTTTCAGGTGTGAATGTGTATTTTCAGAATACATTTCTAAACCTAATCATTGGCTTGGTTTACTTGTTTCTACACCTATAAAATCTATCTTTGATGTATAATAGACCTCTACCCATATACGTATAATAGACCTCTACCCATATACGTATAATAGACCTCTAATGTTATCCGTATAATAGACCTCTAACCATATACGTATAATAGACCTCTAAAGTTATCCGTATAATAGACCTCTAACCATATACGTATAACAGACCTCTAACCATATACGTATAATAGACCTCTAACCATATACGTATAATAGTCCTCTAAAGTTATCCGTATAATAGACCTCTAAAGTTATCCGGAACTCCAAACATGTATGTATAATAGTCCTCTAAATTTATCCGTATAATAGAACTCCAACCATTTATGTATAATGAACGTCTAAACATAGACGTATAATTGACGTATAACTTTAGACGTATATTAGAATTTCATTCTAGACGAATTGTAGACCACATTTAGACGTCTAAGGTATGCGTTTAATAGACGTATATTATACGTCTTTTGCCCACTGGGTGGGCTCCAGATGCACATGGAAGAAATCAAGTGTTTCATCCGAGCTGTTTCAAAGACTGCCCAAGAGCTTTCCTTTCACAGAGGCGCAACGATTAATGATGGGGGTGCACCCTTCAATGCGCCTTACGACTCTAGGGAGTGATTGAGACGATTCGTAGCGTGTGCTCATTTCTCTCTATTCCCCGTGTTGCAGTGGTAGGATGACGTAAATTACTGCTTCGACACGTAACGGCATTATAATCACTTGCAGGAGCTGAGGGCTTTAGTTTTGTTTCGTTTTCCATGGCGTTCGTAAGCGCGCAAATCAAAGGCAATTCCTGCGTCTAACACGAACGTAAATGCTTTTGAAAGTGCAGTGTGGTGCAGCTTGTAAAATCCTTGTCCACATTTGTGGTTTGTTGATGTTTGTTCTGTCTGCCAAAGTTGCATTTTGACATCCGGACGGGGGGACTTTATCATTTGAACGTGAAGCCAGCCTTAAACCCTCTGAGGCGTGTCTGTCTGCCGGCACGTATCTTGTGAAAGGTATTTTTCTTTAACGGAGAGCAACTTTAAAAAGGTTTCCGCAGCCACCTCGCAGTCCGTGTTTGATTATAGGAGGAATGCGGCGGCGATGGGCTCGCTTTTGTCGTGGCCGAGTGGTTAAGGCGATGGGCTCAAAATGCGTTGGGCTTCCCCGCGCAGGTTCGAAACTTGCCGATTCCGGCGTCTGCCGCACGTCGCCTTGTGCCTGCGCGGCAGAGGCGAAGTGCCGCTTCTCCTTTCCTGGTACTATAACAACGCGAAATCGCTTGGACCCGCTGCCATGGGAAGCAATTCTTCAGATAACCACACATTTGGCGTTCGCACCTCTGGTGCTCTACTTATGCCTTTGAAAACCTAATGAATAAAGCTGAAAGAACCGACACGATATGTAGGTGCTCGTAAAGCACGCAGTAAAGAACTGTTAACAGCAAGGGTTTCAGTGGGTTAACTGAGGAGAAGGCGTGATCGCTAATTGTTGACTTTTTTTTTGGTGTTAGAAACACTCTTACTGTGCATGACCTGCAACAAATGTAGCCACAGAAATTGCAGCACGCTTTCATGTATGCTATTGCAGACACCAACGTTGCCTAGATAGAAAACCGAAATAGCCGTGGGTTTGCTTGCTGGTCTGAAGGATCTCTCTTCGAATCTCTATCATTTGTCAATGGAAGTAAAACGCGCTGCAATCTGATACGTTCAGAATCAAACCCGCAGCTGTTGTTCGACTTTATTTCTTGACTAATTACAACTGAGTGTCGCATGAGTAGTTACATAAACTTGTCTGGTATATTTGAACACAAATGCCGTTCTTCAATTAAAACTAACAGTACAATGTCAGGGACATTCAGTTCTATACAAACAAGAGACAGACAAGAGAATATTTCTACCTTCATGTGGACTACGTGTTGATTTACTAATCGGAATAATTGAAAAGTTCGGGCTCATAGCCGATGCAGTGCGTGCTAATTAAAACAGCACCGCTGAGCTCTCAGCACCGTACTGAGCCCAGGTGTTTTTCTAAAGCTGTCAGGTGCAGTTCATTTACATGAAAGAAATCTCTTACTGGGTACGATTACAATGCAGTAAGTAGCACAGACTACTTAGGGAGTAGCCCGAGGCGTTTAAAAACAACCCGAGCCAGGCAGGAGTCGAACCTGCAATCTCCTGTTCCTTAGTCAGACACGTTATCCATTGCACCACTGGCCCTGGTGTGACATTGCAGCACTGCAACTAGTAAAATATTACCCCCGGTCCATTCTTTTCCAAAAGTGAGAAACACCTGTTTTCTGCATTTTGTCTGTTTTAAAACCATATCTATTTAAACCAAACCAAGAGTTTGTCTTTTGCACTGATATTCTGATTCATTTCGATTTCAAAGAAAAAAAAAAACATGATCTTCCAAAGCATCATAAAATTGTCCCTTCTTCCAGACTCTACTTCTCTCTTGTAGTAGTACAGCAGACCTTTCCAGGTGAGCAGATCACATAGTCCGAAATGAGCTTCCTCCATCAAGCAAAGTACCTGAACATGACTCTGTCTTCATAAAAGCGCCCCTGTAATAAAGAAATTAAATCCGAAATCAAGAGGGCAGTTGCCTACTGAAGTTCAAGAAGTCATCAATTTTAACCTGGCAACACATTAAAGGCTGCATTTATACAAGTACGATTCTAGAAATGCTCACCAGATTACGTTTTAAGAAAGAACTGCGCCTCAGGTTCCGCCGAGATCTTAACTCGGATGGCAGGATTCAGAGTCCGGAGTGTGGACTGATGGCGCACGGAGGGTCCATATACTGTGGATCTCTCAGTGATCTTCCGCGTGTTCAAACCGCCAGCGTGTGACTCCCCTGTCCCCGTGACCTCATTGCTCTGCTCTCTCCTCTGTGCAGCCGAGCCCGACTCACGGTAAAGTGAAAAAAAAGATGCCCTCAACGTGAGATTTACTCTGGAGCGAGGATAGATGTTACCTTTTTATCATTGAACAGGATGTATGTGATGTGGCGACTAGGTTCAATTTTGTATCCTCTTTAAAAGATTAAGGACTGGGGTGAGCGTGATTTACCACCCTTTCAGCTAAGAACCCGATGTGCGGACCGTTTAAGCTGCATAGACTCGGTTGTTTAACTCGTCTCCGTTAGCAGGGTTAAGGTTAAAGAAAAAAAACATTGTTGACTTCTTTTTTTTTTGCCAGCCGCCAGCGCTGATTAGCAAGGTTTGTATTTCATGTTTTGCAAGTTGCATCCATTTTAAGAAAAACAAGTTGCGTTAAAGACAGGAAATGAATACTTGCAAGTCTAGCCGTAGGCAGTTGTCTGTAAGGACCAGTTCTGTTTGAGAAGACAGAACAAAGAAGGCACTGCTGGGATTCAAACCCAGGATCTCCTATTTACCAGGCAGGCGCTTTAACCAACTAAGCCCCGGCGCCCCAGGAGCATTATCCTTTTGCAGCCACTTGGACACACCACTCAG